>NC_133774.1:4709962-4723739 GCF_003597395.2 Chelonoidis abingdonii
ATCACCCCATTCCTGTGCCCCATCCCCTCCCTCCATTCTCCCATCCCATCCCTCCATCCTCCTCCCTTTTCCATCCTTTCTCCCCAGGCCTGATCCTGGTGCCCCCAGGCCCCATTGAGGCAGATGGGAGCTGGGTACATAGAGGGCTGCCCGGGTCAGCCCCCCAGCCCTGTCCCACTCCAGGGGATCTCAGGCTGTCTGTGAAACTGGCCTGCAGAAGTGACCGGCCGTAGCATTCATGTCACCCGGTCACAGGGACGCGGCCCAGGCCGCTCCTGCTGGAGCCGTGGCCAGGGCAGGGGGTACCGGTTGCTGTGCTCCGTGGGCCTAGCTCCCCATCCACTCCCAAGGAAAGGCCCTGCCCAAGCCCCGGGGTCCCCTCTAGCCTCTCTCCACAGACCTTCCCCTAGGGATGCGACTGCTCCCTGGTGACTACCCCTTCCCCTCTCCCCATGCAGGTGGAGCTGTCAGACGGGACGTCCCACACCATCACTGACGCCTACGCCGGCAAGGAATACATCATCCAGGTGGCCGCCAAGGACAATGACATTGGCACGTGGAGCGACTGGAGCGTTGCTGTGCATGCCACGCCCTGGACAGAGGAGCCCAAGCATCTCACAACGGAAGCCCAGGTGGCAGGTGAGGGTGCCAGCAGGGACGGTGCAGCAGGGCCCAGGGGGTTGACCCCTCTCCTGCTAAGGGCTTAGCATCACCACTCCTGCACAGCTGATGGGAAGCAGGGAGTCAGGCCCACAAAGGGGTGACGGGGGATGGGTGGGTTGCCCAAGTTTACAATGCAAGTAGCAGAATCAGGACGAGAACCCAGGAGTCCTGGCTCCTAGCCCCCTGCTCTGACTCACAAGACACCACTCTCCTCCCAGAGCTGCTCACAGAACCCAGGAGTCCTGACTCCCAGGTCCCCTGCTTTGACCACTAGACCCCACTGTCCTCCCAGTGCCAGGGACAGAACCAGGAGTCCTGCCTTCCAATCTCTAACCCACTAGACTTCACCCTGTCAAGCTGATGCACTGCATCATGGGACAGCTGGAGGTCAGGAGCACTGGCACTCGCCAGACTGAGTGAAAGCAACCCAGGGACCCAGAGGCCCTGCCGTTCCTCCAGGTGGCAGCAGGTTTCAGGATCCAGATGCAGGGGGCAGTCCCCAGCTCCTGGAGCTATTGCTTCAGGCTCTCTGCATACTCAGGTAGGCATCAGTTTACTTTGGGCACATTTTCTTGCTTTTCTGTGCATCCATGAAGGACCGAAACACATTGCATTTAAATGGCAGCTGAGTTTCGTATTCATCACATGAGTCCTGGGGCTGGCTGGGGCCCATAATGCCTATGCTGTCCACACTGGAGCTGCCCAGCTGTGACACTGGAGCTCCTGCCAGAGAGTGGGGAGAAACGAAAAAAGAGACAAGGCCCAAGCCCCTTGGTGTCGTCAGTGCATCTGACAGGGCTCCCTCCAGCTTGTCCCAGGCCGTGACTCAGACCAGACACCTCCTCCCTCCATCTCGAGCTGTTGCATTCTGTCCATCTCCGGTCACACACACCTACAAACGGGCTAGTTAACCTGAACAGCCCCTCTCCCCCTTCTCCACTGGACAGATGGGTAAACTGAGGCACGGGACGCTTAAAGCCCAAGGTTTAAAAGGGCCAGCTAGAAGTGGATTCCCAATGAGCAGCATTTCCAGCCTCCCAGGCTGGGCCCCCCAAACTAGCAGAGACCTTTGCCAGCTGGACCTCAGCAACCCACCCCTGGCCAGAGTGACGCAGCCTCCGAGATGCGATTCAAACTTCTCCAGTCCCTGGGCTGAGCCCTAGCCCCGTGCTTCTCTCTCCTCAACACACATCACACACGTGCAAATATCCTGGATGCTCACCCACCCACAAAACACCTGTCCACACACACACTGCTCGGAAACAACGGAGCCCTGCCGGTGCCCTCAGAATTAGCGTCTGCTTCTGTCTCTTGCCCTGACCCCTTTGAGAGCTTTGGCTAAGAGCCAGCGAGGTTTGGCCTCCACCAGGACCGGGCCATCCCCGCGGCAGGCGCACTCCCCGCCAGCTGTGTTACAGCGTTTCAGCCACCATGTCAGATGGTGGCCCGGCCTGTGCTGACTCAACTCCTCCCAGCTCTGGCCTCCAGCTTGCGAAGAAGTGCTAAGGATTCGTAGGAAGGTTATTATTCAGTGGAGTGCTGACCAGCCCCCCGACCCCGCACAATGGCTCAGAGCCACACCAATTAGAAAGAAAAGGCACAACGTTAACGAGTCCCTGTTTCTAGGAAAGAGCTGGGACTGTGTCCAAATTCACGACGTCGGCCTTCGGTTTCCCAGAAGGACTGGAGCAGCCGCCGGCTTGGTTCCTCCAACTGGCACTGACTGCCAGGAGGTTGGGCAATCCACATCCCCAGAGCAAACAAATCACTGCTTCTCGCAGACAACTGGGAGAGCGTCCAAATTCTCAGCGCTGCGCAAATCCTCGGCACCACTGGCCATGCGTGTGCGAGGCCTTAGGACTGCCGACACTCTGTGTGTGCAAATCCTTGGGCTGTTAGCTGTGTGAGTCAATGCAGGCGAGTGGGGAGACACTCGCTGCTGTGGGCTGGAGGAAGAAGCCCAGGCTGCTCACTCTCAAGCTGAATGATGATACACCGAGATGTGCCCTCTGGAGACTGCGGCACCTGCCGGGATTCGGCTGCATGAAGCTTATCAGACAGAGCCAGTAGTTTGCAGCCATTCAGACACATGCTGCCTCAGACGCATACACAAACCTTTGCAAAGTAACACACCTTCAGACACACCCACCCGGACATCACACAAACATACACCCAAGTGCTTACAAACATGCATTCACCCATTTACACACACAGCTATATTCACTCACAGACACTCTCTGAGGCGTGTGAACGCTCACATGAATACGCACACACACCCGGCTTTCTCCAGTTCAGTTAACCGATCCTTTGTGAGCATGACACACTATACAAGTGTCACTGCAGGTTGAGTCACACACTCCTCTTCATATGCATGCACACACCACCTGGAATGCACACGCATGACTTGCATGCAGACACACATACTTCTCGCGCTCACCCCCCTTTGCACACCTCTTGATGCACACACAATGACAATAGCTCTGAAATAGCTGAGCTGCACCGGACCCCTCTGAATTAGCCTCTGCTTCTCCCTTTCTTTGTCTCTCGGACGTCTTGGAGAGGTTTGGCTAAGCATCTGCTGAGATCATCCCCCTTCCCACCCAGGATTGGCTCATGGCCCCTGGTGGCAGTTCTGGTCAGCATGTGACTAGTGACCGGCTCCCCCCGGCCTGCTCTCCAGCTGTTGGACTGACATTGCTGCCCCTTGGCTCCTGCCCAGTGGCCCCAGTTAGATCTGAAAGCAGAGCATGAGCAGCCGTTTGCTGCTAGGGAAGAGCTGGTGGTGATTGTGCTCTGGCAGCGCTATGGAGGTGGGGGCCCCAGATGGGCCGGAGGGAATGCCAGGTTAGGGCCCTCCAGGGCCTGCTCTCAGGGGGGAACAGGGAAATGTCTGGGCGAGGGGCTGTATGCCAGGGATACAGCCCAGTCCAAGGCACCAGGGGAAAAGGCTGTGGCTAGGGGGTGCTAGCTGCTCCGGGGGTGCAGGCTGATGAGGTCGTGAAACTTGTGACTTGTGGTGCTCCTGACAGGCCTGACTGAGGCTAAGGGCGACTCAAGGCACATGACGTGCTGGGAGGGTGATGTCAGAGGCCTTGAGTCACAGCCCTGATGACACCATGAAGTCTGACATGTCTGATGATGTCATGAAACTTGTCCCCACCCTGCTGGTGATGTCAGATGCCAGTGATGTCAGGGGGCTCTGTGCATCTGGTGCGACCAGGCCTACGGAAGCCAGGCTGGGAGGCAACACTTGCTCGCGCCTCATTCATCACAATCAAGTCGAGCCACAACATTCCTCTGCCCTGTATGGATTCACAGCCCTGTTCACCCCCTGCTGGTGCCGCATTGCAGGAGACAGCGCACGCCCGTGGGAATCGGGAGCATCGTAGGATGGGGGAGGACCCCAAAGGGAGATGAGTCTGGCCAGATTTCCCCAGGGGTGAGCCAAATCACCACCCATGTGACTGGCACTCCCACCAAGAGCTCCCTCTCTCTCTCTCTAACCCCCCTCACGGAGGACACCAGCCATGTGTGGCAGTAAAGTCGAGCCACCCCCCTAGACCTGCTATCCCCAGCTGGTCCCTCCAGGGTGGAGACCTCCAGGTTCCGACCTGGGGCGGACACCCCAGCCCAGGCCTGCGTGGCAGGGAGACCCGAGGCGCAGCCCAGCCGTGGCTCTCCATGCACATGGGTGGGCCGATGGCCCGTGCTGCGTCTCCCGGCTCCCGTCACAGGCTCCGGCCGCTCTGCCTTTGGATGTCCCCAAATCCCTGCAACCTCGCGGACATTTCTGTGGTGGGATGGTGCCCTCTGCTGGCCATTGCATGTAACACGGGGCCCAAGCGGAGCTGGGCTTGCAGAAAGCGCAGTGCTGGTCCCTCGGCAGACGCAGGCACCCCAAGGAGCTGTGCAGAGCTGAGGCCCACCCAGGAGGCTGCAATGCTCATAGACCAGCCCAGTGGGGGCGCAGAGCTCTTGAGGGGCTGCACGCCAGCCCCTCGGAATGGGCAGGAGGAGGGCTGAGGGAGGACAGCTCATGCCAGTGTCCCGTTCCCAGGGCCGTGCCCAGAGCAAAAGAAGCCATGCCCAGCCCCCTTCAGCCAGAGAGGAGGTGAAGAGGCAATGAATCAGGGGCTCGTGTGGTGAAGGAGCGCTGGATACACAGGTGCACAGAGAGACTAACCAAGCAAGAGGCTAGCTGGTGAGATGACGAGGGGACAGACAGATTCTTCCCATCCAGGAAGTATTGTCAGTGCAACGCAGGAGGCTGCTGGAGGGCAAAGGGCTTTTAATAGGCAGGGGACAGACAGGCTGGCACGGCGAGCCCTGGCCTGGGAGAGGAGCTGCTGTCTGTGCCATCCGAGGGCGGGCCTGATGCTTGGAGGGAAGTTGAAGTGGGAAGTAGGTGATGCAGATTGTAGCTGCCTGTTGGCCCATCTGTAGGCTGTTCCTTTCCCTCGCTCCAGAGACTACGACCACCGGCACCTCCTCCTTCATGCCGCCCCCCACCACCAAGATCTGCGACCTAGAGGCCATCGTCGGCAGTGGGGCCGTGACCGTGTCCTGGGCAGAGGGATTGGTACTGGCAGCAGTTGGCGTTCTGTTTATTTAGTAAGTATTCTCCAGCTCCGGCAGTTCCCTCCTCCCCGTCCTCACTGGGCTGGAGCCAAACTAGCCCCACACAGGCCGCCGGAATGGGACGGTCACACTCGGAGGGCAATACGTAGAGTCCTTGGTGTGCTCTTCACTGGCACCAAAGTGTGTGTTCACTGGGAGGTAACTGCCTGCAAAGGCACTGGTAGAGTTACTGGCAAGGAGCTAGGCCAGGCCAGCACTACAGCCCTGTGCTGGGTCGGCCTCACCTAGCTCAGCTCACAGCGACGCTACGGAGCCTTGTCTCCACCAGGAGTGCACAGGGGCAGAGCTAACGGGCGCTAGGTGTCTTGGGCGAAAAACACACCTGTCCAGTGCAGATGTAGCTCAGGACACTGGAGACATAAGATGCCTGTCAGATCGATCGATCTATCTATCTATCTATCTATCCCCCATGCACATCTGTCTGTCTGTCTATTCCAGGGGTCAGCAACCTTTCAGAAGTTCTGTGCTGAGTCTTCATTTATTCACTCTCATTTAAGGCTCCACATGCCAGTGATACATTTTAACATTTTTAGAAGATCTCTTTCTCTAAGTCTATAATATATAACTAAACTATTGTTGTATGTAAAGTAAATAAGGTTTTCAAAATGTTTAAGAAGCTTCATTTAAAATTAAATTAAAATGCAGAGCCCCCCTGGACTGGTGGCCAGGACCCAGGCAGTGTGAGTGCCACTGAAAATCAGCTCACGTGCCGCCTTCAGCACATGTGCTATAGGTTCCCTACCCCTGTTCTATTCTAATCTGTTTTAGCCTTCTGCCTATCATCACGCTGTCTGGGTGCCTTTCGTGTAAAATCAAGAGCAGTAGTAAAATCTTTGGCCTTTCTGTCTTTTGGGGGTCAGAATGCTGATGGGGGGGGTGTTGATTTGATTTGATTTGTTGTTTGTTTGGGGCGATGAGTTGAGTCTTGTTTCTCCTGGCAGGGCTTTGCAGTATGAAAGGATGTCAGTGCCGGGGTGTGAGTCGAAGGGGGTGTCAGTGCTCAGATTTGCAGGTGGGAGCAGGGTCAGTGTTGTGAGTATCATCGTGGCTGAAGGGTATTTCAAGAAGGAAGGGTTGGCAGGGTTTCCTAGAGGCATGTTCACTCTAATTTTGTCTGCTGGGCCAGCGAGGGGGAAGGGTCCTTAGTTAAAATGAGAGCCAGGTCCCAAATAAGTGTGATGAGGTTGTTTGTTTGAAACATGGTGTGGTTTTTTGGAGTAAATTTGATCGTTTTGCAAAAACAGAAATCACACACACGCACGCACGCACACATGCACACACACACACACACGCACATACGTTTGCTGGGCCAGCTAAGTCACACTGTGGTGTTTTGGAAAACTGAACATACTTGGGCTGAAAAAATTGTTGATTTCAGCATCCAAAACATTTCAGTTTGGAAAAACTGCAACTTTTTTAAATCTAAAAAGATATGGAATTCAGAAAAGGTGAAAAAGCAAAAGAAAAATTCAGTCCTTCTCAAAAACAGATGCACAAAATGGTCCAGACATTTTCAAAAGGCTCCCAAACAATTTTTAAAACTTTTAAACTTTAAAAATTAACTAGAAAGCTTAGCAGGCAAACACACACACCTGTGTACATACATAGTCTAGTCTCCCATGTGCAAGAAAGATGAATTCAAACTGGAACAGGTGCAGAGAAGGGAGACTAGGATGATCAGAGGAATAGAAAACTTACCTTATATGAGGAAACTCAAGGAGCTTGGCTTGTTTACCATAACCAAATGAAGGCTGAGGGGAGATCTGACTGCTCTCCATAAATACATCAGAGGGACAAACGCCAGCGAGGGAGAGAAGTTATCGGAGTTAAGCACAGTGTGGACACAAGAACAAACAGATAGAAACTGGTCATCAACAAGTGTAGGCTTGAAATGAGATGAAGGTTTCTAACCATCGGAGGAGTGAAGTTCTGGAACAGCCTCCCAAGGGGAGCATTTGGGGCAAAAAACCTACCTGGCTTCAAGACTGAGCTTGATAAATTTATGAAGGGGCTGGTATGATGAGGTTACCTATGATGGCATATGGCCGATCTGCAACTGCTATTAGCAAATATCTCCAATGGCCTGAGACGGGACACGAGATGGGGAGGGCTCTGAGTTACTACAGAGAATTCTCTCCCAGCACTCTGGCTGTTGAGTCTTGCCCACATGCTCAGGGGCTAACTGATCGCCAGATTTGGGGTCGGTAGGGAATTTTCCCACAAGTCAGATTGGCAGAGACCCTCTGGGAGTTTCACCTTTCTCTGCAGCACAGGTCACTTGCTGGTTTAAACTAGTGACAATGGCGGAGTCTCTGTCACTTGAGGTCTTTAAACCATGATTTGAGGATGTCAGTAACACAGCCAGAGGTCAGGGAGCTGATACAGGAGTGAGTGGGGGAGGCTCTGTGGCCTGCGACATGCAGGAAGTCAGACTAGAGGATCATGATCATCCCTTCTGGCCTTAAAGTTGATGACCCTGTGAGGTACACACGGTTGTACGCACAGACACATACGCAAATGTACACGCACACAAAGGCGTGCATGAATGCCCATAGGTACATACACACAATCATGCACACTCATGCCCATGCACGGATACGCACGTTTATGCACACATGCACACACACACACACACACGTATGCGTCTACACACAGAGTGATGCACACACACACTTAGGGTTGTCAAGGCTCCAGAATTGTCCTGGAGTCTCCAGGAATTGAAGATTCATCTTTAATTAAAATTATAACGCGATGAAATGATTCCTCCAGGAATACATCCAACCAAAATGGGCAACCCTACCTGGCCTGCGTGCACATCCTTGTATGTACGCACACACATTCACCACATATATCCACCAGCACATCGTACGCCTGCTAACACACACACTTAAATGCACACGCTCACACAGGTCTGCACTCAGACAGACCCATGTGGACACACACACACAGGCAAACTCCTGGATGCCCCTTGCCCGCGCACACCCAGGGATCGCCTTAGCCCAGGGAGTGACTCTCTTTGCGTTCAGGGGAGAGCAGTGCTGTGTGTGGACACGCTGCTCTTCCTCACACAAAGCAGTCTGCTTAGCCTGGAACACTGGACGTTTCAGAGCCATTGAGCCTTGAAACAATGCACTTCCTATTGGAGGAGACGTTTCAGAGGATAAGGGAACCCGTGCTGCTACCAGCGAGGGGAGATCTCCATTTTCCAGAGTGATGAACTCCTGACCCCATTGAAGTTAATGGCAAAATTTCCAGTAATTGCAGGATTTCTGGGATCCCTGCACTTTGACTGCAGACTGTGGATTCCTTTCGCTGTGATGCAGAGTGGGGCACCCCAGGGATACGTGCAAGGGCCAATCTGTGTATCTATAAATCTACCTGTGTGCTTCAGGACTTCAACCATCACCTGAAGGGCCCTGGGAGGGAATTTGTTCCCCATTGTATTCTGGGGTTTGCGGATTTTTTGGTCCGAAGTATCAGAGATGGCCAGGGTGGAGATGGGACACTATTCTGAGCATGCTGGTGCATTGAGAATTCCCTTTCTTAGGCACTTGGTGGTGAGTCTTGCTCAGGGTCTAACTGATCACCAGATTTAGGGTTGGGATCATTTTCTCCCAGGTCAGATTGGCAGTGATCTTGTGGGGGGAGGGTGTCTTCCTCTGTGGGGAGTGGATTGCCTGCTGGGATCATCTGCCTCTATCTCATCTAGTCGGTTCCCTGCCATTGCCGAGGCATTGGGCTCTGGTGCCCCTCGGTCACTCGTGGTCTGTGCCTGTGGCACACAATAGCTCCCGAGGCCTGTAATGCTTTGCTGTAATCCAGGTTCTGGGTGCAGCATGGGGGGGAGGCTGGGTGTTGAGTGGCCTGTGATATAGAGCGGGTTACACTGGATGATCTGGTGGGTCTCTTCTGGCTTGTGACGCTCCAGAGTATGCTGATTTCGGAGCCCCCTGGGCGCAGGCGGTGACCCTGTCTCTGTTCCTCTCCCTGCCTGCAGATCTCCTCCTCGCAGCCCCGCGGAGGAGACCACCCGCCCCGTCTGAATCTATTTTCTCTTCTATTTTGCACATGTTAAGGCGGACGTATCACATTTCTCTTCATCACTTCACTTTGTAGAAGGACAGACCTGCCACGCCGTGAGGGTTTTCCTGCCCCCTCCCCGAACTGCCAGGGGAACCACGGAGCCTTTACAAAAAGAGAGAGAGAGACTCCCTCCCATCCCTGATGCCCCCCAAACAGTGAGACCTGAACCCCAGCCGTGCTGCAGCGCAGCGCCCAGAGGAGAGCGCCAGCCATCCTGGGCGAGAGATCGAATCATACAGCTAAACCGCCATGCCAAAGATGCTACGCGACTTCGCTTCACGCCCACGGCGCTCTGCTGCCACCCCTGCCACAACACGGGTGACGAAACGTGTCAAACACACACGGGAAGTGGGAGGGGCATCGAAACCACAATGAGCCTTGTAAAGGGGTGACCCTCCTCCTTGCTCCTCACGGCGGGCTCCAAAGAACTGAACTGGCTTCCAGAAGCCCCAGGCCGGAGGGGCTGGGGAGGGGTTAATCCCCTAGATGCGGTTCCCCACCCCCAGCCCCGTGCGACAGAGGACATAAGCGCTGTTTTCACAAGCGCAGACTAGTACATTGGGGGCTTTCTTTTTTACTGGAAAAAGGAATCTAAGAAAACAACAGCCAAACCGACCCTCCTCCCTCCACCGCCCACCTGCCCTGGACTCCTGGTGCCTCCCAGACACCCACCCGGGCCCCCTAGCCCAGGCGAAATCAGCGAGATGATAGCTCCCGCGAAGTCTGCGACTCTCCCCTGGCCCGTCACCTGGTTGTCTCTCTTTTTATCACCTCCCCTCCATTTCTACAGGGAAGCGCCTCAGTTTCTGTATTTGTCTTATTATTGAAAAACAAATATTCATAATGGAACTGTAGCGACACAAATGTATCTCCCCCCCACGCTCGTCCATTCCCACACTCCATCCTTCGTTCTCTCCTCCCCCCACGCCCGCCGCACCCCAGTCCTGTTTTGTAAGACAGCTCCCTGCCCGTTCCGAGCGCAGTATTTAATACCCGACGTCCTAGTATTCCAAAAGTTATCATGCTGTATTTGAAATTTTTTATAGATGTATATATAAAAAAACAAACAAAGAAATCCACACACACACACAAACCCCCCCCAAAAAACAGTCAACAACAACAACAAAAAAGCACCCAGGAGAGAGGTTGTTCATTAAACGTGATCATTTCATGATGACTGTCGGCCCCTGAAATTATTTCACCTCAAGGTCAGGGTCAGGGCTGAGCCCCGAGTGTTCTAGACCCTTGGGGACCCCAGTGATGGGGGGTAAAGAGGGCAAAATGCTTCCAGTCATTTCCACTGTCCAGGGTTGATGGGTAGGGAAGAAATTGGACTGACTGAAAAAGCCCCAGATTCAGAGTTCTAGAGCTTTTGGAGTTCCAGAATCCCTAAGAGTGTTAGTGCCTTTTGGAGTCCTTAGACCCCCCCCAAAAAAGTTCTAGATCTCTTTGGAGTCCTCAACCTCCCCAAGAGTTCTAGAGACTTTTGGAATCCCTCTGCAGAGTTCTAGATCCCTTTGAAATCCTAGACCCTCCAAGTGTTCTAGAGCCCATTGGAGTCTCAGAACGCCAAAGAGTTCTAGAGCCCATTGGAGTCCCAGACCCCCCCAAGAGTTCTAGAGCCTGTTGGAGTCCCAGAACCCCCAAGAGTTCTAGAGCCTGTTGGAGTCCCAGAACCCCCAAGAGTTCTAGAGCCCATTGGAGACCTAAAACCTCCAGTGTTCTAGAGCCCTTTGGAGTCCTAGAACCCCCCAGAGTTCTAGAGCCTTTTGGAGAGTTTTTGGCATTCTAGCACTACCCAGAGTTCAAGCAACTTGGCATTCTACAGACCCCCTGTGTTCTAGAAGACGCCCCGATACCTATCAGAATGGGGAAATCAAACTAGATTAAGAGCCCCCCATCATTCTAGACAGCTGGCGCCAGGGCCATCCCAAAGGGGGTGTGGGGCCCGCAGCGGAAGTGATGGGTTCGTCTCTTCTTGGGCCGACCATGCCAGCCAATGACACCGGCCCATGGGGCCCACAAAGCGTGGGGCCCAGAAGAGTTGCCCCGTTCGCCCCCACCCAAGGGACAGCTCTGCCTGGCACCTCTCCCAGTGCAAAGGGGGTCTTTGTCCTTTAGCCTTACTAGTTCTGGACTCATGCTGTTTCACAGCACTGGGTGACTGGGCAACACAATGGCAGATGAAATTCAGTGTTGATAAATGCAAAGTAATGCACATTGGACAATACAATCGCAGTTATAGATACAAAATGATGGGGTCTACATTAGCTGTTACCACTCAAGAAAGATCTTGATGTCACTGTGAATAATTCTCTGAAAACATCCACTCGATGTGCAGCAGCCATCAAAAAAGCAAACAGAATGTTGGGAATCATTAGGAAAGGGATAGATAATAAGACAGAAAATATCATATTGCCTCTGTATAAATCCACGGTACGCCCACATCTTGAATACTGCATGCAGATCTGGTCGTCCCGTCTCAAAAAAGATATATTGGAATTGTAAAAGGTAGAGAAAAGGGCAACAAAAATGATTAGGTATCTGGAACAGCTTCCATATGATGAGAGATGAATAAGACTTGGACTTTTAGCTTGGAAAAGAGACCACTGTGGGGGGATATGACAGAGTTCTATAAAATCATGACTGGTGTGGAGAAAGTAAATAAGGAAGTGTTATTTACTCCTTCTCATAACACAAGAACTAGGGGTCACCAAATGAAATTAATAGGCAGCAAGTTTAAAACAAACAAAAGGACGTATTTCTTCACACAACGCACAGTCAACCTGTGGAACTCCTCGCCAGAGGATGTGGTGAAGGCCGAGACCATAACAGGGTTCAAAAAAGAACTAGATAAATTCATGGAGGATAGATCCATCAATGGCTATTAGCCAGGATGGGCAGGGATGGTGTCCCTAGTGTCTGTTTGTCAGAAGCTGGGAATGGGCGACAGGATGGATCACTTGATGATTCCCTGTTCTGTTCATTCCCTCTGGGGCACCTGGCATTGGCCACTGTCAGAAGACACAGAGCAGAAGTGCAGATGCCCCATTACTGCAGCATTCGTCTCGGGGGTAATTTCATGGTAAAGTTGCATTGACTCGGCCGTTCCTAGTTAAACTTTCACAAGGGGCAGACGTGTTAGCTGGTCTCTGACCCAGTAATAACCACCTCCTGCAGCAAGGCAGGCGTCAAGAGGGGTCTGGTGGACAGGGCACTGGACTGGGAGTCAGGAGCCCTGGCTTCTGTTCCCAGCTCAGCTGGTGACCATCTGTGCCTCAGTGTCCCCTCCCCCTTTGTCTGTCTCATCTGCTTAGATTGTAAGCTCTTCGGGGCAAGGGATGTCTCGCAGTGTGGGGACGGTGCCTAATGCAACGGGTGCCAGCTGGGAATGGAATCTCTGGGCACTACTTTATTAGTAATAATTGCCATAGATACAGTGGGACCAGTCGGTTCTCCAGCCAGCGAACTGGAGGGGAAGCCAGCAGCAGAGGCCAAACGCCTTGAGGGTGGGGAAGACAAAGACAGCGCGAGCCGGGCGAAGAGGTGGCTGTGCCAAGAAGACGTGCAAACGGAGCAGGTGACGGGTGCCCGCGGGCCAGCAGCTGCACAGGAGAGGGCTCTTGCACCAGAGCTGGTGGGACTGTGAGAAGGAGGTAGGGCCCCATCCTGGGATGCCCACTGGAGTAGATGGGAGCTACTGGTCTCCTGCAGCTGGCGGGGTGAGTGGGGGAAATAAGTCCCAGAGGTTGGAGCTGGGCTGCTGGAGGGGGATGGGGCCCGGAGTGTCACCCTGGCCCATGTGCTCTCCAGCACAGTCAGGTGCAGAGGCCAGACCTGGGACAGGCTCCCAGAAAGCCGCTTGCAGGCTCCAGCCATTGCAGCCATGTCCCTCCCACCACAGTGCACTTAATGTTTAACTGGGCAATAAAACGCCAGCACAGGCCCGTAATTAACTCTGTGGCGCTGGCTGCTAAGCCCCATCCTGGCCTCTGCGCCCCACCACTGCTGAGAGTTTAATAGGGCTCTGAATGGGAACAGCCTCGCTGATCTCCCCCACGCCCTGTTCAGCTGGCTGGGGTCAGCATGGTTAACCCTGAGCAGAGCTCCATCCCCTGCAGGCCAGTCCCCCTCCAAGCTGGGCTCCGTGCAGATGGAGGCTGCAGCAGCAGCGACTTATGACTTAGCGGTTGAGTGTTCATGTCTCTGTGAGCCTTCAAAACACGGTGTCTAAGGACCAGGCAGGGGCCTAGTGGTGGTCCAGTGTGAACCCATCCTCTACGGTCCCCATGCAGCGGTCAGCATCCCCTCACCCAAAGCCACCACTCACCAGCCACAGGGCCTACCAAAGACTCACACGTATCTGGCACGTGAGTGTGCTCACCCGTGCATC
>NC_133774.1:4724667-4894386 GCF_003597395.2 Chelonoidis abingdonii
CGCCCCCGCTCGCCCCACAGCCTCCTCTGTGCTTGCCCCCAGTCCCCGCCTGTCTGCCCCTACTCCACCTCTTCCCTTGAGGCCCCACCCCTGCTCGCTCCTCCCCCTCCCACCATCACTCGCTCTCCCCCACACTCACTCACTTTCACTGGGCTGGGGCAGGAGTGAGCTATGGGGGTGGGGGTGGGGGCTCCAGGATGGGGCCAGAAAGGAGGGGTTCAGGGTATGGAATAGGGCTCCAGGTTGCGGTGTGGAAAGGGGTGAGGGCTCTGATTGGGGGTGCGGGCTCTGGGGTGAGGCTGGGGCTGAGGGGTTTGGGGTACAGGAGGGAGCTCTGGGCTGGGGCTGAGGCATTTGGAGTGTGGGGGGGGCTCTGGGCTGGGGCAGGGTGTTGGGGTGCAGGAGGGCTGTGGGCTCCAGGATGGGATGCAGGGCTGGGGTAAGGGCTTGGGGTACGGAAGGGGGTGTGAGGTCTGGGAGGGAGTTATGGTGCAGGAGGGGGTTCCGCAGGGCATTCAGGGTATGGGCTCTGGCTGGGCGGCGCTTACCTCAGACAGCTCCCAGCCGGTGGCGGCGCAGTGGGGCTAAGGCAGGCTCCCTGCCTGCCCTGGTTCCGTGCTGCTCCTGGAAGTGGCCAGCATGTCCGGCCCCTCAGCAGAGGCACAATCAGGCGGATCTGCGCGGTGTGTGCTGCCCATGCCTGCAGGTGCTGTTCCCGCAGCTCTCATTGATTCACAGCCATTGAGAGCTGTGGAGCCAACTCTACGGGCGAGGGAAGAGTGCGGAGCTTCTCTGGCCACTGCTGTGCCTAGGGGTAGACATGCCGGCTGCTTCTGGAGAGCTGTGCAGAGCCTGCCTTAGCCCCGTACCGCCAAATGGACTTTTAATGGCCCGGTTGAAAACAGGACACCTGGCAACCCTAAGAGAGGGGCCTTCCCAGCCCCCCTCCCAAGCCTGGCTGAGGCCCGCAAGCAGGAGCATTTAGATGCCTTGTTCATTGGCTCCCCATTCTCTGACCAGGGACATTCTCAATAGCCAGAGAGAGGGCTCAGCGCCCCCTCCCTTTAATTTTAATCCTTGCAATTCTTGATACAGCACAAGCTGCACCCTACAGTTATGGGGAGCAATGCGCCTAAAGCTACAGCTTGGGGGTAGGATGTGCTCTGTCGGTCTGAAGCAGGGTATGCCCTATAGCCGGATGCTGGCCTGTCTGGACTGCACCAAGTCTGCCAGGGAGACGCTGGAGGGGGTCCGTCCCCAGCCGCACCTATGCCATCGCGTTAGCATTTGCTCTGCCTGCCCTGCCCGGAAAGCATGACACTGGGGCCTTGCTGCAGCTCTTCCAGCTCCGGGCTACTTTGGCTGCTGCTGGGAAAAGAAAATACAAAGCAAAGGTGTCTCTGCGTGTGACCCATGGTTGCAGGGGGTCTGGCCTCTAGCGGTTCACGGGGATAGTTTATAAGACTCCAGTGGCTTTTGGTTCACCCCTGCCGGGCATGGGGCTGATAGCCTTGGCCCCTGTGACATTAAAATGACATTAAATCCCCCCCTTTTTTTTAATTTATAAGAGGTGGGTCACATTCAGAGGCTTGGTGTGTGAATGGGGTCGCCTGTACAAAAAGTTTGAGAACCACTGTTCTGGCCCCTGCTCCCAGCACGTGTTTTCCGAAGTGGCCAGAAACCTGCCTCTTCACTGAAACAGCCATGGCCCCACGATCGTGCCGTGACAGGTGCATGAGTGATGCTAAGCCATGTACTTACTGCTAGGTGGGTGAGTAAACAGGTTGTTAGTAAATTGGCAATTCTGGAAACTGATGCTCCTCCCAGCTCAACGAAGCACTGACACACGCGCTCACCTTTAGGCGCATAAGCGGCCCCAGTCACATCACATGGATTAGGGTGATGCTTAAAGTTGAGCACATGCTTTGCTGAATCAGGGCCCGCACTTGGGGGGAAAATGAATATTGCATTTGGCTGTCAAAAAAAATGACCTTATCTAGCTATCTGCCACCACAATGAACTCCAGAGTGTCTGCATTGCAGACACACCTATTCCCACTCCCCCAGGGAAATACCCTAAAATGGAGAGCCCGGCCTCAGGCTGGGAGAAGTCCCTCTGCATGGCGGCTTGTGGCTCAAAACCAGCCGCCTTCTTTCTTGTTCTGAGATGCTGGTGGACTGTCGCCTGGTGCCTGGCAGAGACAACTCCATGCCGGGTAAGGTCCCTCTTCAATAAACCTCCAGCTGTTTTCCTGCCAGCAGGGGAGATTTGGCTGAGGGCTGGATGAATCTGGGCAGGCTTGGCGGTTGGGTCCAGATATGAACCGAGCAGTTTGCTGAGCGCTCCAGAACACTCATGTTTGCAAAAGAGAGAGCAACTTGATTGCCATGGTGCCTTTCCAGGCAGGCACAAGAGAGAGAAATAGCATTTTACTCAGCGTAGAAAGTGCCCATGTTTGGGCTTTTCCATCAGGGGTCCAACCAAGCTGCATTCGGGGCAAGAGGGATGCTACTTTTCTCTCTCTGATCCCTGGAGCTGCTGGGGGCCAATTCATCCACCCCAATCTCAGGGATGCCGACTAGTAACAGCCCTCCTCTCCCGAGGGCTGTTGTGCCTGCTGGGGATTGCCACACCCCTTTTCCTTAGCCACTCCCCTTACGCCAGGTGCAGGACAAAGAGGCTGGAGCATAGGTGAGGATCTGGCCCAGCAAGCCTAGTCCTGCCTGTGAAGCTGGCGGTGACCAGAGCACTGAGGCAGGCAACCGGAAACACCCAGCCATGCCGTGTGAAGGACATGTGAAGCCAACCAGGGTCTCGCAGAAGGTTTCATGAGGGAGTGGAGCCTGGCGAGGGGCTTGTTCGCTCTGAACTCACCCCGCTTCCCCGCTCCAGCAGCAATGGGAATTAGCAGGCTTCACGCAGGATCATGTTTCATCGTTAATGTTCCATTACCCAACAACATGCCTTCATCTTTTATTAATGTGTCATTAGTTTGGAAAACAGCTGCTAATTAATTATGCGCTAATTATGGATTCACATCCCTAAAAGCCAGGGTGATTTACAATGTCAGCCGGCTCTTTGGGCGGGGACCTGGCAGGGAAGGCAGGTCCTAATGGGAAAGCAATTAGAAAAGCTGCTGCCTCTTGGGTCCAGCCAGGCAGACAGATCTAGCTTCGGTCCGGCCAGAGGTTTTGGGCCATACCGACCGGGCTGAGGAGCACCACACAGAGCCGTTGAGTAGAAGAGTGATTCAGCTGTTTAACCAAAGAATGAGCCAGTGAAAGTGATGATTGGGAAGCAGTTTGCTTGATGCACAGCTATGGTGGGGCCTTCGCACCTGAAGCACCCCTTGTGTTGAGGCTAGCCTGTCGCCCAGCATGCCCCCTTGGTGGCCTGAGGCAGAACCGCAATGGCTATCCCTGCCTCAGTTTCCCCTTATGGGATATCAATACGTTAATGAGGTTTGTGCATAGTGAGCAATGTCCCTCCAAGGCCTAGTTAATTTAACCAAAGACTGAACATGGTTTGCAAAATGACGTAACACCAGCATTTTAGCTTGGGGGGAAGGGGCGGAATTAATATTGTCTGGCTGCATCCCCAGACCCTCTCGTCCCGAATTACCCATCTCCTCTGCCAGGCTCCTTATCAGTAAGACCTCTGGAGTGTGGCCTCACCCGGACAAGGGCTCCCTCTCTGGAGTCCGGGCACATAGAAGTCAAACCATAGCAGCTCTTCTCTGGAGCAGCATCTCGTTCCTCTGCAGCCTGGCCCACCTGCCGCTGCCTGGGAAGACTTTCGCTGACACCAGCTCTCCCTAGGGCATTGGCCTCCTAGCTCCATCCTTTTGGAAACCGTCCTGAGGTTCCCTTTCCTGCTGAGCACCCTACCCGGCTCCCTAAGACGTCCTTCGGCTCAGGAGCTTCCTCCATGTCTGGGCCTTCCCTCCTGAGCCCTTACAGTGGTCGCTTATCTAATTAACTGTTGCCCAGCCTCTACGTAAGTAACTGCTCACAGGTGGCTGTGGGTTGGTGCGCTGTCCTTTACGGAGCCTGGCACGGGTAGGCTGGGTGCTGGCTACCCTGTGACAAAGGCCAAACCCTACTGCAGTGTGAAGGCAGCCCGGGAAGGAGAATGGTAGAGGCCCGGATGCCGAACATCTCGGCAGCATTACGCACAGCAGTGCATGAATGTTTCTAACGTTGGCGAGTCCTGGCCTTCCGCTTCCCAGAAGGACCCCGCAAAGGGAGGAAGCAGGAACCACAGTGTTCTGAGAGACCAATGCGTCGTATAACATGAAATCCAGACTGGGTCAGCTGCGCAGAATGGGACCCCGCAGCTTCTCCACCATCAATCCCCTCCCAGGTGCTGCTTTGGGACACTACCAACGTGCCGCGCAGCACCGAAGGAGAGAGGCTAGGGGAGCAGGGCAGGGGATGCTCAGTTGCAGGAAATGTTTCCCAGCAGTGAACTCTCACAGGCTGTGGTATCTGCACCCCTAAGGGCAAGGCGGGAGCTCCATCACCTGGAGCGAGGTTGATTGGCTAGCCCAGAATGGGTGGTCCATGGCCCGGATGAGACTCTGTGCTAGGTTTCCGTTCTGGGTGACTGAATCACCGCTGCTCACCTCCCACCCCAGCTCACAGTATTTAGGTGCCAGGCTGCAGCAGCCCAAGATCCAGAAGGGCCCAAGATCCAGCCCAAGATCCAGCCCAAGATCTGGAATTCATAGATTCCAGAGCCAGAAGGGATCTCTGTGCTCATCTGGCCTCCTATCTAACACAGGCCACAGGACTTCCCTGCCTTAATTCCTGTTCCAGCTAGAACCGATCTGTTAGAAAAACTTCCAAACTTGATTTAAAACTTTCAGTGATGCAGAATCCACTATGCCGCTTATATTGTCATCAAATTTGTACCCTGTTTCCAATCTGAATTTGGCTAGCTGTGACTTCCAGCCACTGGATCTCTTTCCCTGCTCGACTGCAGAGCCCATCATTAAATATTTGTTCCCTGTGAAGGTACTTAGAGACTATGGGCAAGTTACCCCTTAACCTTCTCTTTGATAAGCTTCAGTGACTGAGCTCCTTGAGTCTCTCACTCGGACATGCTGTCTGGTCCTTAAGTCATCCTCATGGCTCTTCTCTGAACTTTGTCCAGTTTCTCAACTTCCTTTTGGAGTTGTGGGCACCAGAACTGGACCCAGGATTCTAGCAGCGGTCACATCAGTGCCAAAGGCAGAGATAAACTAACCTCCCTGTGCCTACTTAAGATTCCCCCATTGGGCCAGCCAAAGAGAGAATTAGCTGTTATGACGGTAGCGGGAGGTGGCTGGTCCAGGCTCGGGTGTACTGTGGTCTGCTGGCCTGAGGCCTGGCTTCGCAGCCCTGATGGGTGATTCCCATTTCTGATGCAGTGACTCACTTCCATGAATCTCTTCCACGGTTGAGCACCTTGTGCACAAAGCAAAATGGCTGCGTGTTTCCGGCTGAACATGCTCCCACCCAGGTCCTGCTGCTCCAGGGACGCTTGTTTTGCTTTATGGCTGGCAGAGAAGACACTAGATAAGGATTCTACGGCAAGGCGAGATAAATGGCTGGAGCGGCACTGAACGCAGTCCATGGGGGAGTACCCAGAGCATCCGAAGGCAATAGGCAAGGCACAGACTTAGCCAGAACAAATCAGGCCAATCACACTTAACCATCTTCCTTTGCCGGGGTAACAAGGCCGTTGATACAGCCGAGGCCATGGGCATAGCTCTGCATATCGTGACATCAGTGGATAGAGTGCAATGCCAGGCAGAGAGAGTGCGAACCTCAAAAGGTGAGTGCTCACTGCCAAGCCACGGGAAAGGGAGGCTCTTTCAGGTGGTTTGAGGCATTGCCAGACACTTTAACAAATGGGTGATGAAGGCAGGGATCACTGGCAGAGTGGAGGCCTCCGGGGCTGAGATAGGAGGGGACTCAAAGGCCTGAAAGAGTCCAAGATGGTGGTCAGGGCTGAGGCTAAGCCAGGAAAGGCCTTCAAAATGGAGACCAATCATTTCTGGCTCAGTTCCTTTAATGACATGAAACGAGGAAAGAGGTAATTAAACCCACAAACAACCCGGCCCCGGGATAGGACTGCAGATATTTCCATGGATGGGACTATAAATGCCACATGACATGGATTAACTGGAGGAATGGGCTTTGATCGCTCACCCAGGATTTGATGCTGACACGTGTGAGGTCATTACACACTGGAAGGAATTCGGAAACTCCCCAGGGCTGATGGCCCTGGGCGGCCGTAGCCAGAGGGTATCGGGGCTGGGGACAGATTGTAGGAGAAATGCAACAGGCATTAGCAGTGAGGTGCTAGTCAAGAGAGCCATTGGAAGCGCCATGCTGGATTTCTCGCATGAGAAATGTGTGATGAACTCGACCAGCTAGACTGGGCTTGCTTGATTTCTTGTTCAGCCCTGGGTTCAGTCCTGAGTGCTGCATTCCAGCCCAGTCGCAGGGAAATTGGAGAGAAATGATGAGGGGGTTGGGAAAGGAAGGAAAGGTGGAGGGCACTGGGCCTTGACCTGGAGGATAAGCAGCTGGGGGAATCACGAGAAATGCAAGGAGCACAGCCAAGGACAGAGTCGAGCACCGAGGGGCGGAGGAGCCATGGGGCAAATACAGTTGAAATGTTAGGCAAGGTTTTGTAATGTTAAAGGCTGGTTCAGCAGCTGAGCGATGGGCCAGCGGAGGTCCCGTTAATCTCAGTCACTGGAGACAGCCAGGGCTGCAGGCAGGTAGTGGAAAAGCCAGGACATTTTGTGCAGAGCAGGACACTTTGCAGATCTCAAGACATGTATGTTTTGTTGCCTGTCCCTTCGAAAAGCCGTGTGTGCTCAGCGCACGTGGAACGACATGTCTCTTCCTCCAAGTCAGGAAACCTCAGCACTTGGCTGCTCTCTAGGGCTCCAACCACCCCCCAAGGTGAGCACCCTGAATGGCTTCATCCCCCTTGAGATAGCAGTGAGCAGGGAAGCCAAGAATGGGTCTAGAACCAGGGCTGGGTGGAAGGAGCGGAGCTGTCATCCCAAGCTCAACCCTGGTTGGGGGCTGTTTGTAAATGTTTGTCTCCCTGCTGCACGTTGGTCCATTTCCTCGTGTCCCACTGGGAAAGGCCATTCCATGGCAATGGTGGACAGGGAGCTCCTGCGAAAGAGACTGGCTCCCAGAGCAAACAGACAGCACTCTGTGCATTCAAATGCTTTCATATAACCATTCCATCAGCAGCACAATGGATGGGAACAGATTGTGTGCCTGAGTCGGTGAACCCCTTAACTCTGTCATTCTCCGTGTGCCTCTCTCGCCTCCTTCCTCTTAGAGACCCAGCAGGCTCACAGGAGCCTCACCAGGCATTGATGAGTTTGTGTGTCTCTGACCCTCCAGTGGCTCCCAGTCACAGAGATCTGGGTCTTCAGGGCTGGCTGGAGAGCCAGGCATTGGTAGAGCAAGCGGCTGGATACTCACGCCAGCCTGGTGGCTGTTAAAAATAGACAGGGCTGAGTATGGTACCATGGAACTAGGTCACTGCCCTTGAGACAGTCCCCGGGTCCTTTCCAGGCCGACCAGCCAAGGTAGGTTCCTTTTTACGAGTCTGTCTTGGCTTGCCCCAACCTACTCCCAGCAAGCAGGCGCTGTGATGATGCTATTCAGCGTTTCTGTGGCATCTTCCAGCTAAGGATTGCCAAGCGCTCTGCAAGCACACGTGCCTGCCTGAGCCTCACCACGCCACAGAGAGGTAGGCAAACAGAGCCCGGGCATCCCCAGGGGACAGGTGGAGACAATGGAGGACACAGAGTTTAGGCTGCGCTCACCGAAGGCAACTGCAAAACTCCCCCGGAGCAGGGCCACGGCCAGGAAGCTCAAGTGCCCTGGCCAAGGTCGCGCAGGGGGTCAGAGGGTGGGCCAGGCCTGTAACCTTGGGGCTATAACAAGAGCCAGTCTCTGGAAGTTAAAGCCAGCCCATGTCCAATGAGAAATAAGACACAATGGTTTAGCAGGGAGGGCGCTTAACTGCAGCAGCAAGCTCCCAAGGGAAGCGGTGGATTCTCCCTCTCCTGCTGCCTTCAGATCAAGGCTAGCTACCTCTCCGCAAGAGATGCTCTAGTCCAGCAGTTCTCAAACCGTGGGTCGTGATCCCATTTTAATGGGGTCACCAGGGCCGGCTTAGACTTGCTGGGGTCAGAGGCTGAAGCCAAAGCCCGAGACCCACAGCCCGAGGCAGAAGCCAAAGCCCGAACTCCACCGCCCAGGGCCAAAGCTGAAGGCCGAGCCCTACCGCCCGGGGGCGAAGCTGAAGGCCGAACCCCACAGCCCGGGGCCGAAGCCAAAGCCCGAGCCCCACCGCCCGGGGGCGAAGCTGAAGGCCGAGCCCCACCGCCCAGGGCCGAAGCTGAAGGCCGAGCCCCACAGCCCGGGGCTGAAGCCGAAGCCCGAGCCCCACCACCTGGGGCCGAAGCCGAAGCCCGATCCCCACCGCCCAGGGCCAAAGCTGAAGGCCGAGCCCCACAGCCTGGGGCTGAAGCTGAAGTTTCAGCCCTAGGTGATGGGGTTCAGGTTCCAAGCCCCCACCCTGGGGGTGAAGCCTTTGGCTTCAGCTTTTGCCCACACACTAACCACCCAGGGCAGTGGAGCTCAGGCTTTGTTTGGGTCCGTCCCCCCAGAGCGGCGGAGCTCAGGCAGACTCAGGCTTGGGTCCCCGCTCTCGGGGTGGTGCAGGAATTTTTGTTGTCAGTTATTAACAAGACAGGCTTTTCTGATGCAGCCCACAGCGAGGCTGGTGCTCCAAAAGGGAGGGAGGATGGCACCGTGAACCGCATGGCACCCAAACACTGAGCAGCTGAACCCCATGTGAACTGCTCGCCCTTCGGAGGTTGATCCAACTGAGCTGAAGGCACCTAATGAGCAATTAACTGGTTTGTTTTTAATCCCTTTTAAGAAAAAGCTGAGCATTAATTTGGCTTTTGCCACTCTGTTTATCTAATAGCATCTCTGATTGATTCTTGTCTTTAAACCCAGCTCTGCTGTCTGAGCTACTCAGGCCACGTCTAGACTACGCGCCGGATCAGCGCGTTAAAATCGCTTGCTCAGGGATCGAAATATCGCATCTGGTCTGGACGCGATATCTCGATCCCAGAGCGTGCTTAGATCGATTCCGGAACTCTAGCTAGACGACCGGACTTCCGGATTCGACACAGCGAGCCGCGCGGATCGATCCCGCGCGGTGAAGACGGGTGAGTAAATCGATTTTAGATATTCGATTTCAGCTACGCTATTCTCGTAGCTGAAATTGCGTATCTAAAATCGATTTAATCTCGTAGTGTAGACCTGGCGTCAGAGAGACTGTGTGATTGATGGAAAGGAGACAGCCCGAGGAGTGCTAATGCCGCTGCGTGGGCTCAGAAGCAGAGTAATTGGCTCGCTGGTACTGGCTTAGGCATGGAATGAAAGTGTTTCCTGGAAGTCTGACCTCCTTTCCTTGTTTGTCTGCACGGCTCCCAGGGAAGAGTGTGTGCCATGCTAATTGCTGGGAGAATGCAGAGGGCTAATTAAGCCCCATAAAAGCAGAGCAGGGACGTCACAAGCCTAATTCAGACTCATTACAGCAGCGCAGCGGGGAGGAAACATAAAGAGGAAGGTGGCAGAAAGGGCTTATCACTGCTTGTGCTGCTCTCCAAAACCCACCAAAACCCTGAGGGAAACCATCCCTCTGACGGGTCACAAGGGTCTCAATTCCTCCCTGTGGATCACTGACCGTATTCTAGTGTATTATGTTTTACTGTAGCATGTGGTGGCCCCAGCGCAGACCAGGGCCCCTCTCTGCTGGGCACTGCACGCTCAGGGAATGGCTACACTGGTGCCGGACGGTGTAATTTGCAGCTCCGGTGGGCAGACACGAAGAGTGCTAAAAATAGCAGTGTAGCCATGGCAGCCAACCTGAGTCCAAGCCCATCCGACACGCTGGGCACGTACACGGGCAGCCACCACCCAGGCAGCTGCAGCTACTCCACTAAGTTTAGCGAGCTAGTCCAATCAGAGTGAGGGCAGGTATGTCTACACAGCCCAGACGTTATCCCTCCAGCCCCCGGGCAGATGTACCCACCCAAAGTGATATGCTGCCCCCGCCCCTAAGAGCCTGCAGCCCAGACCGAGGTTGAGAAAGCATTATTATCTCATTTCTCCCGATGGGGAATCAAGGCCTGGAGAGCTGCCATGACTTGCCCAAGACAGAGCAGGGCAGCGACTCCAGATTGCCCATGTCTCAATCCAGATAGCCTTAATCCCAATCAAACCTATCTCCACCACACCTCGGTGTGTAACTAATGGAGCTGCCCAGTGGACCACTGCTCCATCCCATGAGGGATTTTGAAATCTGGCTTCACTGTGAATCGGAAACCTCTGAAATCCACCAGGTGGGAATTGCCTTTGGGGGTCGATCAAAATGGTTTGTCCCAATTTCACATGTTCAAATGTTATGTTACATTCAAATGGAACTTCAGAATCTAAATGAAAATTGGTGGCAAAAATGACAAATCAAAACATTTTGTTCCAAAAATGTCAGGAACGGGACAGTTTGACATGGTTGTGGTTGGTTGTTCTTTTCCCTTAAATGCAATGTCAGCAAACCCAGTGTGCTTTTGAAGGCAGCTCCTTCGCCAATGCAAAATGGTTCCCCAACCAGCTCTGTGATATCTGTAACGTTCCCCGCTGCTGTGCCCATCGCATTCTGTTCAGGGGCCTCTGCCCGGGACAAGCTTGGTAGGCTCCAGTCAAAGTCCTTGTCGTGAGATTTGTTCCCGCATAGCACAAACCACCCTACACCTGGCACTAACTGGCCCTTGGCAATCTCAGCACAGAGGCCGAGGACTGAACAAGGCATGGAGACAGACTTCTCACTTCCCCGTTGAGCGGGTCCCTCCAGAGGCAGGATTCATAGATTCCAAGACCAGAGGGGATCATTCATGAGCTGACTTCCTGTGTATCACAGGCCGGAGAACCTCCCCAGGGGATTCCGGGATCAAACCCGTCACGTCTGTTTGAGCTGCAGAGGATCCCTAAGAAAGGGACGTCCCATCTTGATTTCCAGACTCCCTGTGACGAAGAACCCATCCCGTCCCTGGGCAAGGTGTTCCAGCAGTTCTTCGACTGGTTGCTCATATGCATTCCATTTAGGTGTGTGCGCGCCGCGTGCACAGCCGTCGGAGAAACTTTTTACCCTAGCAACACTCGGCGGGTCGGCTGGGCGCCCCCTGGAGTGGCGCCACCAGACGGGCCTGCATAAATAGCCCCGCCGACCGGCCACACCTTCAGTTCTTCTTACCCCGCCCGTGTCGGTCGTCTGGAACAGTGGAGTGAGTTGCCCCCTGACTCCACATTCTTCCTAGCTACTCGAGTTATCGCTGTTCTTTGTTAGTGTTAATCGTTTGTTTACATAGTTAATTAGTTATAGTTGAGTAATAGTGTTAGTGTATTTGTTAGTAGTTTCGGCGGGGGCCGGGGGCTCGCTTCCCCTGGCCCGCGCCGGTACCAATCTGAGCATTGCCTGGGCTCGCCGGGATTTAAGCAATGTTCGGAAACTGCCGTGTAACTAGGCAATGCCAGGGACAGGAGATCCCCACGACTCCTGTTCTTGAATAATGCCTGGGGGAGTCGCACTTAGCGTCTAAGTGCCCCATTTGTAACGGCATTCAAGCCGCGCACCCAGAAGGAGCGGAACTTTAGGACTTCGACAGCTCCTCATGGAGGCGGCGTGACACCAGCACCGAGTACGAGCCAGCAAAGCGGATGAGACCGCTCCCCGGCACCGTCGTCCACGTCCAGGTAAACGGTATAGGCTCCTCGGACACCGAGCAGCACGCGACGCCCGAAGGCAACTCCGCCGCGCTCCCTCTCTCCGAGGTCGATGTCGGCCAAGCCTCAGGGCGACCGTTCTGCAGCCGCTCCCGATGGCTTAAGATGCTCCTGAGGCAGACCGCCCGGCCACCGACCCCGGTTGCCGGCGCCGTCAGATCTGGCCCCGTTGACTCCAGCCCCGCGCGGGCCGTCGAGTCCGGCGCCGAGAAGCTCCCCGGCAACCGGCGCAGTCCGAGCTGGCATTGCTTCCACACCGGAGACATTTTCAGATGGCACGATGACCTTGATTGCAATATCGAGCCGGCACCTCAATGTACTCCGGTACCACAGTCCGTTGGCGATCTCCAAGGGCACGCCGCCTTTTTCTCGGCCGCACCTCTGCCACCCTCAGGTACCGCTCAGATCCGTCTTCTTGCGCTCCCTCTTCAACGGCAACTGGCAGTCCGCAATTCTGACACCGGCATCACAAAACGTCAATCAGTCCCAGTGCGGCCAACGTTCACCGCGGCAACCGCTCCCAATCGCGGCAGAAGACCAGCTCACCTCGCAGCCGCTCCCAAATCCGGCACCCGTTCAGCGGCAGCACCGCTCCCAATCGCCGGCAGTTGCAATCTCACACGCGAACCGCTCCCTCGGCCCCGCCGCTCAGCACGCTTCCAATCGCGGCGTCACCCGCACCAGCTCACCGCGGCGCGGTGCCGCAACTCGCTCCCCGGTCCCGCTATTCGCGGCCCGGTCGACGCTCTCCCGGCACACCACCACAGGCCGATGTTCCCGGACAGATCTCGCCGTCGAGGCTCGAGGTCCCGGTCGACCTCCCGCACCAAGCCGGGCGCAGGTCCGCCTCCGGTCCAAGTCACGCCCTGGTACCGCACACGGTCCCCAAGACTCCGGTCCTGCCAGGTCCATTGGCACGTCGGTGCTCCACCTTTGCGGCCCTTCATGGCCGTTCCGGTCAAGAGTCTGCTTCCTCCAGGGGCAGGTAAGCAGCTATAGCCGGGACGAGACGTTGATTTCCCCGTGGGACTCTTCCAGGACGGTCGCTCCCACGACCTCGCCGCGCAGCAGCAATGGGCCATGTGGACACCCTGGGCTTACCATCAGCCCAGGTGCTCCCCCTCGTTCCGGCCCCTGCACCTGCTCTCACAAGTTCGGGCGCAGAGGCTACTATATATCCGACCTCCTCCGCAAGACTGGCAGAGGATATGCATTCATCCTCTGCACCCTCCCCGGAGTCTTTCAGCAGGATCCCACAGCGGGACGGAGTCCTGGTCCAGGACCCACTTGTTCGCGGGCATATCCTCCTCCTCTTCTCCGATGAGGCGTGGCGGGCTCCTCTTCTCGGGGCCACCGCCGATCGATTTGCGAGCCCACCAGGAGCTCTTCGCCGGGTGGCCCTTAACATAGACCTCCCGGTGGAGAAGTGGCGGAGGTCGACGATCCATAGTCATATTCTGGCTGCGTGCCCCAACGCGCATAGCCCTGCCATCTCATTAAAAGCTATACAGGCCGACTACTGATACTTGTGGCAGTCTCCACAGCATCATTCCACCTTGACAGCAAAAGGTGTGGAGCGGAGATATATGGTGCCCTCCAAGGGTTATGAACACCTGTCGTCCACCCACCCCCTCCTCATTAGTTGTCCAATCAGTTAACGAGAGGGAGCGCATGGCCAACAGGCGCCGGCATCCAAAATCTAAAGAGGCTAGGCGATGGACCTTCTACGGCCGTAAAGTGTATTCAGCAGGCAACCTTACAGCTCCGAGTCGCCAATCAGCAGGCCTCTTAGGCCGATACGGCTTTAACACCTGGTCGGAGGTTGGGCCGCTTTACAGAGTTGCTGCCCCGGACTCACGCCAGGAGTCGCAGCCTTCCTGGAGGAAGGCCAGAAGATCGGCAGACCTATCTCCCTCAAGCTGGCCTGGACGCGGCCGACTCGGCCGTAGGTTAGGACTGTAGCCTCAGGAATTACACTGAGACGAATTATTCCTGGCTGCCAGGCCCCACCTTACCACCAGTACTGCAGACCACTTTAACAGGACTTACCCTTTGAGGGCCGGGGTTTGTTTTCCGCACAAAACAGATCTCACCTTCAAAGCCTGAAAGACGGCAAGGTCAACCTTAAAGTCGCTCTGGAATGCACACCCCCGTTGACATCCATCATCTAGTCCTTTTTCGCCCATCAGCTGCGCGGCTAGTCCTGCCAGTTCATTTCCGTGGCGTCTTCTAACCACTTACCGGCTCCGCGGTTGCCAGTCTGGCCCCACGCAAGGGCCAGGTCTCAACGGCCCCACTAAAACCACATCTGAGGCCAAGAGTAGTTTTTGAAGGTACGCCGGTACAGCGTACCAGTCTCCTCTCAGGATTCCTTTTTCCCCCCTTTTCCAACCGCCTTTCCTACTTCCTTTCCGGCGTCGGTCACAGATTACTTTCCATCAGTGGTTGTGCGCACGGTGAGCACGAGCTAACCACCTCCAGTTTGCTTATCCCCGCCTTTCCGCCCCCTTCCCGGGTCTCTCTTCAGGGACCCCTCTCACGAGCCAAATCCCTCGGCATGAGGGCAATATCTCACTCACCGCAGGGCCGCTAGAGGAAAGTTCCGTACCCGAGAGAGGGGAAGCGTTATTACTCCCGCTATTTTCTCATTCCCAAATCCAGGGAGGCCTCCGACCAATTCTAGATCTGCGGGGACTCAACAAGTGGCTACGCAAGTTGAGTTCCGCATGGTCTCCCTGGACCATTATCCCCCTCCCATGCCTTGGATCCCTGGGAGACTGTACGCCGCCCCTCGGACATGAAGGCGCGTACTATCCACATAGCCATTTTCCCGCACACAGGAAGTACCTTCGGTTCACGGTCAGGACAGGCACCACTTTCAGTTTGCTGTCCTCCCATTTGGCCTGCTCTACTTACCCGAGGGTCTTCACCAACTGCATGGCAGTCGTCGCGCGCACCTTCCAGCAGCGATACCTGTCTATCCCGTACCTGGACGACTGGCTCATCAAGGGCGCCTCGCACGCCCAAGTCCTGTTCAGCACGTACTCAGTAATCACGACCTCTTTGTCGTTTGGATCCTCCTCAATGCGGAGAAGTCACTCTCATCCAACGCAGAGACTGGACTCATAGGAGCGCACTGGACTGCCTCCCTTGCCAGGAGCCTACTTACTTCAAGCGCGCTTCCTAGCGCTCACCTCACTCGTCCGGCACTTGCAAGCAGCTCGTTGCTGACCTCAGCTCGCAACTGCCTCGGCCTCTCTGCGGGCATATGGCCGCATGCACCCATTGTCACCAAATATGCCAGGCTACGCATGAGGCCTTTCAACGTGCCTTCACTCGGTTCTTCCGTCCGAGCAGGGACTTCCAATGGTCTCGTGCTGCTCACGATCCCTCCTGGTCCTCTCGCTCCCTCGACTGCGTGGTCTGTCGTCCCGTCTCCATGATATGTGCCTGAGGGCTGCCCTTTCCATCGCCATAACAGCACCTCATCACTATCCTCTCCTGTCCAATGATGCTGCGTATCCTCGGACTGGGTGGCCACCTTACAGTCCGTATGCGACCGTCGGCTGTGTGTATCAGACTTTTGACGCTGCTCACCGGCTTCACCGTCTCGTCTCTCCTCTACCGGCGCAGCTTCCACGTGGCACCTGTTCTCTGGAGATGACGTCGTCGCTGTCCGTAGTTCCGAGGCCGCATCTCGTGGGCGTTGTTTTTGGTCTATCGGCCCCCACCGTCCCAAGCACACAAGATGTACTCTCTTTAATCTGTCGATCCGCAAATCATTGGGTGGTGGACTCGCTCGTCTCCCCTGTGTCAAGCCAGCCATTCTCAGCGTCGTGAGCGCTTCTGCCTATGTCCATCCGGATGGCATGTATCTAACGTCGCCTACTTACATTAACATGACCCGGATGTCATTACCTGGAGCGCCTCTCTACTTCACTACGTGCCTTCTATTGATCTGTAGATTTTGCGCATTGGTCCTTCCTTCTGCTTCTCTACGGAGTCGTGTGATCTCATCAGATCGTGACAGTCATTTTACATCTATTTATACTGGCAGTGGTAGGAGAGCACTTCCTACCTTGAGGGATAGTAGCCTTTTGGCTTCCGTTTCGTCACATCCAGACGCATCTGATACATGGTACATGTGCTCAGGTGCGTTACTGCTCATGGTAATCACGGTGGTGCCTCCCGCTGATGATCTCTCACGCTGATTACGGACGCGTTTCTCCATGCCTCTGTGCCACTGTTTATACCATATCCTGAATATGTTTCCTCAAGTTCCTCTCCAGTACTACTTAAGGAGATCCTTCTGCTCGGATTGCTGATGCGATTTAGAGAAGACGCACTAGGATCGATAGCTATATTGTCTCTAAGATCTTTATTGCGCGCACTGTGTCATAAGATGGCCACGGCAAAGAAACCTTGGTGCGACCACCTCGAGCGTTGGATGATCCCGTGGTCAGGTAGCCAGCCTCCTAATTTCCTCTTCCCTCCCGTTGTCCCGGACCTAGTCAAACAGGACCACGGGAGACTTCGTCAATCCGGATCTGCGATCCCTCCACCTCACGGCCGTTGGCTCCTGCATGGCTGAATGCTGAGGAATTACGCTGCTCCGATCCGGTGCCAGCGCATTCTCCTCCATAGCAGAAACCTTCACCCGCAGAACGGTGTGGCCAATGAGGTGCTTCACGGCCTGGTGTGCATCCCACGATGTTTCCCCCTTACAGCATCAATCCCGATGATCCTAGACTACCTCTGGCACCTTAAGCAGGAAAGACCTATCGACTTTCCTCCCTTAAGGTGCACCTGGCAGGCAATATCACCTTCATCCGGGAGACGGTGGGTGCTCGGTGTCTCTCACTCGGTAGTCTCTCGCTTCATGAAGGGTCTGGACCCGTACTTATCCCCCCACTCCGTACCCAGCCCCTCCTGGACCTCACTTCGGTCTTGAACAGACTAGTTGCTGCCTTCGAAACCACTGGCAACTTGCCCGCTTCTCTACCTATTCGTGGAAGACGCGTTCTTGGTGGCATTCCACCTATCGCGGTCGGGTTCTCGGAGATCAAGGCCCTCACTGTCAATCCTCGTACACCGTCATTTCATAAGACAAAGTGCAACTGCGCCTCATCCTGCATTCCTCCTAATGGTGGTGTCTGCCTTCCACGCTTTCCCAGGACATCTTTCTCCGCGGTTTCTTCTGAAGCCGCATGCTTCTCGATGGGAACAGCAGCTACACACCTTGGATGTGCGCAGAGCTCTGGCTTTCTATGTGGAAAAACCAAGCCCTCTGCAAGGTCGCTCCGCAGCCTCTTTGTGGCGGTTGCGGAGCGAAGAAAGGTCTTGCCAAATCCCTCCCAGAGGATTCCTCCTGGGTCACAGGACCTGTATTCGCACGTGCTACGAGGCAAGCTCAGGGTTTCCCTCGACACGCTTACTGCGCATTCACCCGGCTCAAGCTTCCTCAGCAGCCTACTTGGCGCACGTGCCATCCAGGAGATTTGCCGTGCTGTGGACCTGGTCATCGGTCCACACTTTCGCCACGCACTATGCGTTGGTTCCAGCAATTCTCGGACGCGCGGCCTTTGGAGCGGCTGTACTCCAGACTGCCGCGTCTCTTCTCGACCCCTCCGCCTAGGTAAGCTTGGGATTCCCTAAATGGAATGCATATGAGCACCACTCGAAGAGAAAAACAGTTGTTTACTTACCTTTGTAACTGTTATTCTTCGAGATGTGTTGCTCATATCCATTCCACACCCACCCTCCTTCCCACTGTCGGAGTAGCCGGCACAGAAGGAACTGAAGAGCCGTGCCGGGTCGGCTGGGGTATTTATGCGGCGCCGTGGTGGCGCCACTCCAGGGGGCACCCAGCCGACCCGCCGAGTGTTGCTAGGGTAGAAAAGTTTCTCCGACGGCTGTGCACGCGGCGCGCACACACCTAAATGGAATGGATATGAGCAACACATCTCGAAGAACAGCAGTTACAGAGGTAAGTAACCTTGTTTTAGTTGCCCTCCCTGTTAGAAATGTGCTCCTCATTTCTAGTCTGACATTTTCTAGCTTCCACATCCAGCTTCTGGATCTCGCTCTACCTCTGTGCACTAGACAAAGAGCCTAGCGTGTCCAGTGGCGTCTCCAGCGTTTCTTGCCTTTGGTGCACTGGGCTTCATGGGCTGATGTGTCCCAGACGTGGACCCTGCCAGGATCAAAGGCAGCGCGAGGTGCAGAGCACGTGCCACCGAAAGGGCAGAGGGCTGGACTGTGCAGCATCCCCCAGCAGGGTCCTTGCAGGAGCAGCTCAGTCTCACGCAGCGGTGCCAGTGCAGGATTTGCTCTCACTCCCCAGACAGCAAGAGCCGGCGGACGGGACGGCAGCATGCACCAGGATGCCAGCTGCCTCCCCGCAGCACATCAAGGGGCAGAGGGGAAGCCAGGGCCCTACACACAGCCCTGTTGTATTTGCGTCCTCCTGGCTGTAACCAACACGAGGTCTGGTCTAGGGGGTAACACCCCTGCAGGGCGGGGAGCACTCAAAGCTACTGTATCTCTAGGGTGACCAGACAGCAAATGTGAAAAATCGGGAAAGGGGGTGGGGGGTAATAGGAGCCTGTAAAAGAAAAAGACCCAAAATTCAGAACTGTCCCTATAAAATTGGGACATCTGCTCACCCTACGTACCTCCCTGATCAATATTATGTGCAATGGCATCTCTGTGAGCCCCAGGCTGAAGACAAGGGGGGGCTGTCACAGGATGTTATAGCTGACCCTGATGGAGGAGCCTCTGAGCAGTAACAGTCTTTGATGTGGGATCTCTCCGTTTGCAAACCCAGCGGGTGGAGTTTTATAAACAGTCCTCGTTCGCTCCCTTCGGTGGGAACAGATGGGCTGAGATCTCTACTCTTCCCCCCCACCCCCTTCGACAATCAAGATGCGCTATTCTAGTCCTGCTGAGCTGTCCTGGGGGGCATCAGTAACCAAGCTGAATAATAACAAAAGGGCCTAGGAAGGAGGGTCTCCAAAGGCCTGAGGGCCAGAGCCGGGACACACAGGCCCCTCAGCCGCCTCAGGGCAGGGTGTGACTAGGCCAGGGGCTCTCAAACTTCATTGCACCGTGATCCCTTCTGACAACAAAAGTTACTACGCGACCCCAGGAAGGGGGACTGAAGCCTGAGTCCTCCCAAGCTCTGACACCCTGGCCAGGGCCGGGGCCAGGTGGGGTGCCTGTAGCCTGAGCCCTGCCGCCCAGGGCTGAATCCCTCAGGCTTTGGCTTTGACTCTGGGTGGTGGGGCTCGGGCTTCAGCCCCGACCCCCAGCAGGCATAACGTCAGCTCTGCGACCCCATTAAAATGGGGTTGGGACCCTCTGTAAGGTCCTGACCCACAGTCTGAGAACCGCTGGACTAGGGCCGTTCCCCCCTCAGCCCTCTCTGCGCCAGCAAAGCTTGGCCGGTGCCACTGACCATGGGCGCGTCACTGACAGCTGAGGACTGCCTACCAGGCACCGGGGTTTAGAGCACTTGGGCCAGCCGGGCAGGGGACAGACACAGCTTCAGGTGACTTAGCGAACAGCTCAGAGACCAGCTGACAGAACCCTTTCGGTATATGGATCCCCCCTAGTCCCACCCCCGCCAGTGAAAACGTCCTTGCATGCCTTGGCATTACCAATAGATTGGTTTAAGTAGCAGGGACAGATGGAGAGCAGGAGAAATTGCCCAAGTGCCACGCCTATGGCCACTTCTCCAAAGGCTGTGCCCCCAAAGGGGTCAGGGCCCAGTGCAGTGACTGAATGCCTTTCTTGGTGGAAGATTTGGAGCTTTCCAGCCCAAGTGGTTGCTGTGTGTTCCTTTCTGGGGCGATCCCGTGAGATGCCAGTGTGCTACCCTGCCCTCCCAGAGCCTCTGGGTATAAATCACACTCCTGCATGGGCCAGTGGAGGGCGCAGGCTGCAGGACTCCTGGGTTTCTGTCCTGTCTCTGCCACTGGCTGGCAGCCACATGACCCTGGAGAAGCCACAGGTCTTGTCTGTGACAGGGGACAGATAACTGACCTGCTCCACAAGGGCTGGGGGAGGCTTCAGGCTGAAATGTGGGTAGAGAACTTGGCATCTCACTGGTGGGCGAGCAGAGGAGCTGTCCAGTCTCAGAGAAAACAGTCTGGGTCCAAAATGGCCAGCTTCTCAGGGAGCGCCTCACAGGAGATGCCATGAGATGGCTGCCCATGGTGTGTGAACGTACCCTGGCCTTTCAGCTACCCCTCAAGTTAAGGAACGGGCAAGCACAAGTGGGCTCAGATGCTGGGGTGATGAGCATCCCAGACAGAGCTGTGCCAAAGGAGTGAAAAAGCAGGAGAACAGCAGAACGTAGCAATGTTGTCTCCCAAATGCACAGTTCAGGCAATACATAGGAGCAGACCGGGCCTGGAGCAGCTGCTGGGGCTGTGGGTTTGGGCTGAGGGGCACTGGAAGAGCTCTCGGCAGGGGGAGCCCAGGTCTGGAATAGCTGGGGGCTCAGACTACCTGGGCAAAGCAGTCAGCCCCAGCTGCATTCGGTCACAGGTGCCCAGAGAGCACCTGTTAGCGTGTGCCACTGCCTGGCTCCTTTTTGCCCATAGGCAGCCTCCACTCTACTGGAGCGTCTCCTTTCCATGCCGGCCTCTGCAAGCTGCGGCCCAGCCTCCTCCCTGCCGGGCCCCAGCTGCTCCCTGTGCCTCGGACGGGACCGGATGTTGTTTTGATCTGAGCAGCATTTCTGCAGCTGCGGGTCAACAAACCAAACCAAAGCGCGTTTCGACCCCGTCCCTCGCCCCGCTCCCCCTCTCCCCCTGGCTCCCTGGGCGCTCCCCCTCACTCATAAAAAATTAAAACTCTTGATATCATCTCACATAAATGTGGCTTTCAGGCCTCGTCAGTCACCAGACACGTCCCACAATCTGCCCTGGCTCCAGGCAGCTGGAGGAGCTCGCTGCAGACCAGGATGACTTCATCCTGCCTCCCACAGAATGGGGTTACCCAGAGTGCTCCTGGAGGGGGGAGTAGGGAGCAATTGGGGGGACACGCAGCCATCAGCACAGATCCCAACTGCGCCCCCGCCCCATCTGAGCCAGGCAGCTTTATGTGGACACACTGGCTAGGGAGCCCCCTCGTTGGCCTGGGAATGACCCCGGTCCCTGTGCATCAGCCCAGCACAGGAGTGGGCCTGGATGAGCAAACAGCAAATGTGCAGGGAGATAGGGGCTGTCCCTGTGGGCGCTGGCGAGTCAGCTGGCCTGGGCTCCGGTGCCGCAGAGGTTTATGAGGGCCGACCCCTTGTGCTGAGACCCTGAGGCAGGGTAAATCCCTCTCCGCCTAGGAGTGCAGGTACACAGGACTGCCGGAGGGGGATGGAGCCCCAGATGCACGCGAGGTTCCAGGAAGGGGGAGCCCTTCCTCGCGCTGAGCCACGTGCTGCAATGGCCTCATCCTGCTGCTCGATGGGAGCGGCGCCGACCGCTGGCACCAGCAGCCAGGTTTGGCGCCTGAGGCGAGAGCTGCAGCAAGGGCCAGCAGGGCCCCAGCAAAGCCGAGAGCAGCCGCTAGACCTAGGGACGGGGCCAGGCTGCCATGGAAGGGCAGCTCAGGGCATTGCAGCACAAGGCAGGGGGCTGGCTGCCCCGGGAACGAATGGGGCCCCCTGCTCGCTTGGTCGGGACGGCACCCACCTGCTGCCTTTCCAGACACCACGCTGGGTCTTGCTGCTGCAGCCGCCCTGCTGCTGCTCAGTCGCCAGGTCTTGGTGTCAGCCTCCTCCCTGACCCATAGCTTCACCCCATCAGCTCCCTGAAGCGCTGCCCCACAACACGTGGGTTGGGTATTGTGGTGGAGGGTCACAACCTTGCTGGAAGAGTCAGGAAGGAGCAACAAGCAGGGATGTGGAGACCAGAGTATCCTGTTCACTAGGGATCTGCACTGGGCTCCAGGTTAGCACCTGCTCATGTCTGTCTCCCTCCTCTCCCAGCCCCATGGAAAATTCCCATACACTCCTCTGAGACCCTGCCCACCTGACAACATCCCAGAATGTACCAGGGAGGGAGAAAGACGGTCCCCCACAATGCACCCGGGAGGGAGGAAGACGCTCCCCCACAATGCACCTGGGAGGGAGGTAAGGGCTCCCCCAGAATGAACCTTGATGCTGAAGAAAAGGGGTCATCTCACAATTGCCAGAGCAACTGTTGGCTTTTAAATGCTGCCATTAGACCTCATCTTGGCAGCCCCTTTTCCTGTCCCCATGGCCCTTCGGCACAAGGTTGGGCGGACATTACAGTAGCGGTTTCAGCGTACAGTGACGAGTGTGCCATGAGTACGTATCTCCTCCAGGGCCGTGATGGGAGACCCTCAAGCCTGCCGCCTCGAGTGCCACAGAACGAGGCTCCCAGGGATCACAAGAGCACAGCCCTGGCTTGGGGTGTGTGCCGAAAACGATCCCTGCCACAGGATGCTCCTGAGGTCAAGAGCTCAGCGAAATTCAAACAAGGATTAGATCTCTCAATAAGAAAAATAACTGTTTAACGCGTCGGAATCCTGCTAAGCTGTCAGCCTTTAAAATGGCTTGTAGCAATGAGTTCCACAGACTTCTCCCTGCAAGGAGTTTCTGGCTCCTTTGAATCCTGTTTTCCAGATAGGGACCTCAGAAGGCGATAGGATTGAAATGTGAAGGGATAGGAACGCTGCTGCTTCAGAGCTGGAGCCAACCATTAATTAATGCCCAGTGGTGCAGTGGCTGAGGCCACCAATTAACAGGGGTAGGAAGCCCCTCCCCCTAAGAATGGTTATTGCCTGCAGTTCCATCATGGGGTGTCTTGCACCTTCCTCAGCCACACCAGATGCTGGTTGCTATTGGAGACAAGACTCTGGTCTAGATGTCTGCCCCTGCTCTGATGTGACGTGGTGGTTCTGGGTAGGTGGGAAGCGTGTTTTTCCAAGGGAAATAGATTCCCAAAGGCCATGGGACTTGATGCGCCGAAGAGGGACGTGCTGTGGAGAGCAGACGCTGAGTGGCTGTGGGCTGGAAAGTCGGCTCTTTTAAAATTCACATCAGAAGGAAGGTAACCGAAAGGCAGCAAGACCGAAGCAGGGGGATGAGGTGCCATTTGACACCCCAAAGAGTTGTGGAGCGGGGCACTGCTGGGAGCTGAGACGGGCAGATTGGCCAGCACCTGAACTGCTCGAGTTCAGAGGAGACAGCTCTGTATGGCAACTCTGTTATGGAGATGACTTGCCAGCCTGCGGGGCACTGCCTCTGCTGCCCTTGGGGCTGCTAACGGAACACAGCCCACTCTTCCCCGGCCGCAAGCCAAGCATGTGAAGCCAGCAAGGCAGCCAGCAGGAAGGGACAGAAGTGGGGAGAGCAGCGGCACGGCTCGGGGAATGTCCCTTGTGGAAGGCTGCTGGAATCTGGCCCTTCAAAGGGCAACTGGAAATCCAGCCCCGAGGCCATGAAGGGGGAGCGGGACCGAGACCGAGTCTGCATCTAGAAGTTGCGTTCAGAGAGCAGACACGCGTGGCTGAGCAGGTGAGCAAGTGCCTTGGCAGCGCAGCCTGTGCCTGGCAGCACTCTCTGCCCTGGCCCTCGGGTGAGGGAACAAGGAACGTGAACAGCACAGAGGCAGCTACCCCGGGCTGAGGCTGCCTGGCCTACCCCGCACTCCCCTAGGCTACAGAAAGAGGATCGGCATGAACTGAGCTGAAGAGGACAGGCGGCCTATTGGGGCCTGAGTCTTCGCTGCCCTCCCTCTCGGGCAGTCTGTGACCCCCCTGCAATGGGAGTGCAAGGTGGCGGCTGTTCTGGGAAGAGATGGTTTTCTACGTGCTTTGCCAGGGGTCGATGGCAGCGCTATGGGGCCAGCCAGGGAGACTCGGGCCCCTGATCTTTGATTTCAACGTGTAAAGCACATAGTTGGCAGCAGAGTAGTTGGATAAACTCCTCTCATGGCCATACCCCACCCTGACCCAAAACCCTTTGAAGTCAGTGGAAGGTTTTGGGTTGATGTAATTGGGGTTTGGATCAAGCCCTGGGTGCATTTCTTGTACCATCCGTCGCTTGGGTGATTTACAGCGATGTGAGGATGCTGGGAAACGTTCCCTGGGACTGGCCAATTGAATTCAGGATGGCATTTCCGCCCAACTGGGCTTGTGGCCCTTCTGTGCTCTCTCCCCCCAAATATTTGAGCCGTTACACTTTAGTAGCACAAAGAGTAAATGTGAATGCATTGCCACCCTCTCTCCAAGTATCATCAGTGGAGTTTGAACTTCAGCCTTCAGCACCGTTCTCTACCACCTAAATTAAACGAGGGACTTTATTAGCTATCAGCACTAGTAAGTTCTTATCCGGTAGTGGCCGAGACACACTTTACAGATGTGTCCCAGTGAGTGAGTGACAAAGTGCACCTGTTCCTTTGTAATATTCCAGATTCTTCCTGTGTGGGTCAGGCCTGCAAGTCGTCTGTTCATGGGCTAGAAATGGTACTTATACAACTCAGCAGCGTAGCATGAATTTGGAATTTCAGACCTTGAATATTCACTTCTGAGCCATTCATACGTTCTTCAAACCAGACAAGGGAGAAACTCACCATTCGTTCCACACGGCAAGCACCTGTGAAGAATTTTGCAATCTGCTTGCAAAGGGGAAAAGAGGCAAAAGTGATAAATAAATGATGAATTACACATTATTTGCTCATCTCTACTTGTGCCCACGTGATGTTTCTGGCAGCAATCGGAGGGAGGAACAATTCAACCTTAGTGTCCTTGAGGCTGAAGGTTGTGCCACATGGGAGTAGGAAGATAATGTAGCGGAAGGGCAAGGCAGAGGTTCTGATGGTTGGCAGGGAACGATCTCCTTTGGTTATATCAATCTGCAGGTTAGGAGACTCCTGGATGATGCTGAGCTCTCACATTGCAGCGTCCATGAGTCACACTTTCTACCATCTCCAATTGGCTAGGAGACTCCATCCTGTTCTAGTGGATGATGGCTGGCCTCCAATATTCACAGCTTTATCACCTCCCACCCGGACTACAGCAATGCAATACATCTGGACACGAAGCCATCTGCCCTTAGGAAACACCAGCTAGAACAGAATGCTTTAGCATGTCTCCCTGGCAACATCGGCTGCTGTGAGCACCTTGCACCTGTCCTCTGCTTTCTACACTGGCTTTCCGTCAAATAATGAGTGAAGTTCAAGGCCTTGGCTCTTATCATCAAGGTTTTCAATGGCCTGGGCTCAGGAGATACCCAGGGACATGGTGGATTCTGCATTGCTTGGAGTCTTTCAATCTTGGATGTCTTTCTAAAAGAGATGCTGTAGCGCAGTGGTTCTCAAACTGTTGTACTGGTGACCCCTTTCATATAGCAAGCCTCTGAGTGTGACCCCTCCTTATAAATTAAAAACACTTGTGTATGTATTTAACCACCATTATAAATGCTGGAGGCAAAGTGGGGTTTGAGGTGGAGGCTGACAGCTTGTGACTCCCCGTGTAATAACCTCATGACCCCCTGAGGGGTCTTGATCCCCAGTTTGAGAACCCCTGTGGTAGCGCAAAGAGAAGTGATGGGCTTGATGCAGAAATTACTTGGTGAGATTCTCTGGCTTGTGTCCTATAGGAGGGTGTCATAGCTTTCCTACTCAGTTCTGAACCTTAGAGTTCAGAAAATAAGATGCTAGCATGAAACCTCCAAGCTTGATTACCAGCTTAGATCTGATATCGCTGCCACCAGACAGGAATTTCAGTGCCTGCCTCACTCTGGTCTCCCCAAAACCTTCCCTGGGGGACCCCAAGACTCAGATGCCCTGAGTCTTATAACAAAGGGAAATAACCCACTTCCCTTCTCCCTCTTTACCTCCTCCCAGGCTTCCCCTCCCTGGGTTACCCTGGAAGATTGCTGTACTTAAACTCCTTGAATTACAAAACAGAGAGGACAGTTCACCTTCCCCCCTCCTTCTTTTCCCTCCCACTAATTCCTTGGTGAGCTGCAGGCTCAATCCCCCTGAGCCCCCACTAGGAAAAATCCAACAGGTCTTAAAAAGAAAGCTTTATATAAAAAGAAAGAAAAAGACATAAAAATGGTCCGTATTCAGAGGTGACAATCTACAGGTTATGGCTTAAAGAAACACATGAATAACAGCGTTATTCAAAAAGATAATAACAATTTAAACCATTCAGCACACTACCACATGTAAAATACAAATAAAAATACAATATAGCTATTGCTTTTTCTAGCCTTTGGTACCACAAACGTGGATAGAGAAAGATTAGAAAAGCCTGGAGAAGAGAGAATCCTCTCTCAGAGCTGAGAGACATAGAAGCAGAACAGAAGAACACGCACACCAAAAACTTCTTCCCCGAGCTTTGAAAAATCCGTTTCGTGATTGGTTCCTCTGGTCAGGTGTTTGGTTTCCCTTTGTTAACCCATTACAGCAAAAGAAACTATTCCAAACATTAAACAAACCACTTAGCGATCCGTTTATGACAGAGGGCAGACTAGATGTTCACACCGTCGTTGTGCCCTGGAAATCTACTGAAACCAGAATGCTAAAAGTGCACCAAAAGCTCCAGGACGGCAGGACGTGGGTGACATTTTATTCCCTGGCCAGTGGAACGGTCTACAATAAGGTAAAGCCATCTATTGCAGGGAGACAGAGCTTTTCTCAGGGGCTGGTTGGGACTGTGGAACAAATCCCCCAGGAACGAAGGACCTTCCACTCAAAGCATGCCCACTTTCTGCTCCCAACTGCAAGGCACACGTCTTCAACTAGTCACATAATAACACGTGTCAGCAGGAAGCAGTGATCAATACATGAAAAATATAACAGTTGAGAAAACAAAACTCTCTGTCTGCTGTCCATCTGGGGAGAAAAAGGAAGAGAGAGCATATGGCAGATATTAGCCATGTCGCTTAAATGCACGATGGAAGGTGTCAGATATTGTGGTATGAGCCGGTAAGATAGTCTAGAATAAATACTACGGTTAATCATAGAGATCATAGAAATCGGGTTGAAGGGACCTCAGGAGGTATCTAGTCCCACCTCCCTGCTTTCAAAGCAGGACTCACCCCAACTAAATCATCCCTGCCAGGGCTTCACAAGCCTGACCTTAAAACTCTAAGGAGGGGAGATCCCACCAACCCCCTAGGTTCTAGTGCACGGAGTCCCGGGCAATGCTCTGGAACAGCGGCCCCCACAAGCCAGTCAGGCCTTTTGGGGAGCCTCCTCTCCCTGAGCAGACTGTTCAGGGCAAGAAGCTCCACGTCTATCACCTCCTGGTCTCCTCCTTTGGAGCATTCAGCATCCTCTGCCCCTCCGTGTGCTTCCCACAGTCGAGCCCACCGTGGGGTCCTGGGAAAACCACAGGGTTCCTGCACCCCACTTGCAGTCAGACGTGACTCTGTAGCCAGCCAGTAAAACATGAGGTTTATTTGATGACAGAACAGGCTAAAACAGAGCTTGTAGATGCAGCGAACCGGACCCCTCGGCCGGGTTCCATTCTGGGGGGCAGTGAGCCAGACCCCCACGTTCTGCACTTCACTCCTGGTCCTCAGCCAGCTCCAGACTAACACCTCCTCAGCCCCTCCTCTCTGCTCAGCCCCTTTCTCGGGCCAGAGGTCACCTGATCTCTTTGAGTCTCCAACCCCTTCATTGGCACCTTTGCAGAGAGAGGCCAGGCCATCAGCTGCTAGAAGACAGGTGAGGCATTTAGGTGCACTGGCCCTTTGCTCTGCAGCAATCACACACCCTTATTCCACCACCTAGATATTAAGAACTGCCTAGGGGACACTGAGGCACCAACACAGTATTCAGAGAAAACATTAAGAACATTCCTAGTTCATCACACTAGGTCCCTCAGTTAATTGGTGGGGTGAGTTTATGTGCATCACATTAAAGCAATCTGCATCTGTGCTAATCTCCCCAAGCCCTTCCAGGCTGACAGCTGTGGTTGTTGGGTGGACCACCCATGGTGCGGTCAACTTCCTTTGTCGTTTGAATGTTCCTGATTCTGTGGATTCTCTGAGCCCCACTACTCATGGATTTGACCCTTGTCCTTGGCTGCTTAATGTCACAGCAGGATCACCCTTGGCAGGCATGGTCTGCTCAGCTCAAACATGGAGAGCGCCATCTTGGCCTCACGGAGTGCTTCTAGCCACCATGCTGACTCCGGACTCCCCTTCCCAATGCAGGGGCAGAGAATTATTTTCACATGAAGATGATGCGTCTGCATATGGAAGCTCGTGCATGGATGGGTGGGTGGGTATGCTCTTATGTCCATGTGGGTCAGTGGGCCTAGGGAGACATGAGTCTGGGGGGTCTGGATGAAGGGTGAATGAGGACGACTGCTGGAGAGGAAACCTGCCCTAAATCGCACTCTCTCCCATGAAAAACAAAAGCACATGAGACAGAGACATCTGGAGGTGCTTCAGTTAATGCCCCATCCCTGGGGACCCTGCACCCTCCTTCCTGTCTGTCACTCCCCCAGCCGTGTCATCCGGTCCACTCCCCACCCTCTGAGTCCCATCGTCGCCCCAGGGCCAGATGTGGATTAGCTCTGGCTTGCTGTAGCCTCTCAGGTGCAGCCAGCCTTTTAATCAGCAGGTAAATCATCTTTATACCCATAGTTCTCTTGTTCTTTGCGAGAGGGAATTTATCCCCCACTCCCGCTGTCAGAACTACCTCCAGCTGCTGTTGGGGGAGGGTCTGATTGATCCCCACTCCCAGCACATGCCTAATTTATTACTGGGGGTGGGGACGGATAGACAGGCTGCAGTTCATGCTTATAGCATTGCTGTATAGCCCACTCCATGACCCCCAGCCCTCACTGAGTGGCAAATGAAACTTTTAAACTTCCTTATTGAGCTGGAAGAGCCCAGGACTGGGCTTGGCTACTCAGTGAATTAAGCAATAATTAACTGTAATTAATAACCTCTGGGATGGGGGCTCCAGCAACCTTTAAACAGGGCCCAGTGAGCCTAGGCCAGAGCTAAGGGCAAGTGGTGGGGAGGAATCCCACTGCAAGGACAGCTTGCAGACCTGGCTTTCGCTCACAGCGAGTTCCTCAGCATCTGAGTGTTCGCCTCCCCTTAGACGACTGCCTCATGACTTTGCTATAAAACTCCCCCACCGGGCACCCGCCTAGCTCTGCATGGGGAATGGGGCTGGCGGAGCTCCAGTTTGGAAACTGCAGTGCTGTGAACCACTGAAAATGGCAACTGAGCCCAATGTCTCACCCTCTCAGGAGAATGCCATCGAACGGCTGCAAAGCACCTTCTGCTCAATGCCTACAGCAAACGGCTGGAGATGTCCTGAGACAGACAGACAAGGATGGATAGACAGACAGAATTAACCACGTGGCACCAGGATGAGGTGGACTATTCAATAATCCTGATTCCACAGCTAAGGAGCATTAGGTGCAGAGCAATGAAGCCCTCTCACTTTGGCTGTCTTAGTTTCGGAGGGATTGGATGGGGACATTTGGGTGTCTCAAAGTGAACAACCCAAAACTGCAGTATCCAAGTACGATGGGGTATTTAGGAAACATTAGGGTGCAGACACCTGTCCAAAGTCTCCCTGATCCCAGTTCATGGAAAACTAGGAAGGAAAACACGTTTTCCTACGCAGACAGCCCTGCATTCCTGTGTTTGCTGCATTTGTATCTTCAACCAGGCACCAGAGCTTGATGCTTCTAGATGTAAACAGCTGCTTTTGCAATCACTCTCACCGGGGAACTATCAGCTTTACAGCCAAGAGAGAGCTGAAAGATCTGGAGACATTGCTTGGCCCAGCACATGTAGATACAGATCTCCGCCACTACCTCTAAAGAGCTTAGATCTCTTAGCCGGGGTGAGCACTGCTTGACAATAACCCTCTTCTCCTGCAACAATCACGCTCTTTAACTTTTCAACTTGTCACCTGTGCCGCAGTTTATAAAATTTTAAAGCTAATAGTATCTCTAGTAATGACACTGCAGATGGATAAGCTGCATCCTGGGATGAATAAATTATAAGAGCCGGAGTGAATTGCAGTGGAAGGGACGGCAGCTGCACGCTTGGAAACAGATGGGCTCTCTGCTCTGGACAGCCTGATGTTGTCTTGGGTGGTTGTGTTTGTTTTGGCCCTGCTCAGCACCAGATCAAGAGACCACCTGGGTGCACCTGGTGTTCCAGGTCTGGGAGCGCTGTGGCTGCTCTAAACCATGTTTTATTCCGGGGTTTCATGATGCAGGGTGATACACAGCTGCAGCGTTGCCTGATGGCCTAATTGCAGTGCTGCCTGGGAAAGCCGGGGCTGGTCCTTGATCCTCTTGGGGACTTCAGTGACTAGAACCAATGCACTGAGCTGCCCAGGCCATGAGCTCAAGATAGGGAATCTCAGGCCTGGTTAGGCCTCCACCAGGGGCTCCGGGAGATGATGGGATGCTGGGAGGTTTGGTACAACGGGCTGCAGCTGCTGTTTCATTTCCTGCAGAACCTCCTTCGGCAAATCCACTTGCAATCCCTGCTTCGCCCCCTCCCACATAAAAATGAGGGATTAGGTGAATAAGGCTAAGCAGTTGTAACCCAGTGGCCTGAAAGCACTCCCCAGAGCTGGATGCAGACAGGGTGTGAGTGACTCACACCAGACCCCGCAGCGCAGTGGAGGTGGGGACGGAATCCCGTCTCCTGTGACTCCTAGTCTATCCCTGTGTCATTGCTGCAATGGTTTGAGGCCTCACCTTTAAAATATCTTGATTCCCTGCAACCACAGGTTCAAATTTCAACAGAAGCATCAGCGGAGACAGGTAGATAGAGCTGCATGCAATGTACATTCTGCATAGGAACCTCCCACATGACACCTGCCTGCTGTGTGAATGCTAAAGACCCCTTGATGCTCTCTGGGAAAGCAGGTGGCTGCCCTGCTATCCCTATCCCTGTGGTTGGTTGCTGCCCTCTACCCCAGAAGCAGCCGCATTTCAGTGGGAACCTGAACTATCAATTTCCTGGTACGGATCCTTTGTTGGTGTAATTCTGTATGACTCCACTGACAGCTGTGCCCATCAACGCCAGCTGAGGAGCCGCTAGTGTCTGGCTCTGTATGATTAGAACCACAAACGGAATGGTGCATTAACATTGTTGGCTGCATGGTGTTTATCTTTTCCTGCTGGAATTACTGATCCCTTGAGATTTAATAAACCATTATCCAGCCATGCTTTCTTTCTTTGATGGCCCCCAGCACTGTAGTGCCAAAGTGCCTGAAAGTCTAGTAACAACCAGTCTAAGCACACCGCAAAAAGAACAGGAGTACTTGTGGTACCTTAGAGACTAACAAATTTATTAGCACATCGGCTTTCCTCCCGGCAGGTGGGAGAGGCAGGAAAAAAGGTTCGCCCCAGCCAGTGCACCAGCCGGTAAAGCAGGGCCGGGGCGATGCTGACATAAGCCAGGAGCCAATTACCATCTCCCTGGAATTGGGCTGGAGCAGGGGGAAGGGAACAGGGCTGATTCCTTCCCGGGGATCACCATGCCCTGAGGCAACGGGCTACACACTATGGCTCCATTCACCCTCTGATTCTCATGAACTTGTCTGATGGTTGGAATATTTCCACAGACCCTTCACGTGACTCTGTTCTGGCCTGCGGCTCGCTGCTCACCCATTTGCTCTCGGCTCTCCACGGTGCGCGACTGGGGACCTCCGGCCCATGGCATTTGGTTCTGCGCTGAGATTGGCCAAATGGGAACCTGGATCCAGGGCGTCCTGGAATCATTCACTTCCCCATGTCTGCTGTTGAGGAACATGCTCCCCAAGGGCCCCAGTAGCACGTTCTGGAGGTTCATCCCACCATGGGGATTCTGGCAAGGCTGATAAACGACCTCAGCTTCACTCCCCTACTTTATGGTGTCACCAGAGGGCTGCCTGACAGAATTACAGCCCCGTAATATACAGCCGGCTGGAGGTTACTCCATGTATAATAGATACGTGCCTGTCTCTGAGCCCTGTGCCCCCAGGGGAGCCCAGTTTATAAGCATTCGGGTCCGACAGCTCCGGTTAGTGCCAGCCAATTGCTGGCTACGTTCTGCCTGCACAGCTCTGTTAGTGCACCTCCTTGCTGATCCCTCGCCGCTGCAGTCCTGCTTCCCCATAGCCCTGTCACAGCAACGCACGCCTCACCTGCCTGACCTCAGCAGCCTGCTTTCCACCTGGTGCCTACACCCAGCATTTCATTCTCTTCACCCCCAGCTGCAGCAGAATTGGATGGTCCCACCCTGACCATGCACTAACCTCGACCAGACCATTCCAGGCTGCCTCTCTCCCAGCTCTGCCAATGCCCCTTCATCCTGACAAGCAGCCCCTCTGCTACCCCAACCCTGGGTCCCCCACAAAGCACTGTCAGAGCCAATCCATCCCGACCTGCAGCCTCCCTGTTATCCCAGTCCTGGCCTCCCCACACAGCGCTCAGGACAGAATTGTGCCCTGAAACTCTCCAAGCTGTTCCACTACCAGAAGGTGGAGAGGTATGCATTTCTACAAGGGCAGGTGATTTTTATTCCCTCTACCAGTAAGGTACCCGCTGCCCCTCACTCCCCTTGCTTACTAAGAGCCCCTGGAAGTGCTGAGGGCTGGAGCAGCAGGGCAGAAAGACCCTGACTGGCAGTGCTGAAGATCTACGGCAGACAGGAAAGCCCGGCTTTGTGGGGCCTCTCCCTGAGCTCAGAGGCCTCCTCTGCTTCCTGCCCTGTCTCATTTGCTCCCCACCACTGGAACACAGGTCACAGGGAGGCCCATTCCATGGTGAGATCTCCCAGAGGAGCTACTGTATCTCAGGTAACCCTTCTGCCTCCGGGTGTCCTGTCTTGTCGGGGATCCCCCTCCCTGGGGCCAGGCCCCACCCGCTGAGTCCTATCACTACCCCAGAGCCAGTGTGGTGTGGCTTCAAGTTGGTCCCTTACTGCTGCCTCTCAGGCTCCTCCAGCTTTTGAATCAGCAGGTAAATCATCTTCGTAAACACATTGCTCTTGTCCTTGTGAGAGGGAATTTATCCCCTGGTTTCTGCTGTCACAGTGCCCTCCAGCTGCTGTCTGGGGAGGGTCCAATTGATCCCTGTGCCCAGGGCACACCTAAGTCATTACCGAGGGGCCGCTGCTGATCGGGGGAAGGCTGCAGCCTATGGGGACGGCTATGCTGCACACCCTGGGCTCAGACTCAAGTTTGACCCCCACCCACCCCCCTTCTGTCTGCACATAAACCAGCATGACGCAGGTCAACAAGCACCCAGCACCTGGATCCTAGGACTCTGCAAGGAATGGATGGCTCCCAGCCCAAGTCCTGCTGAGACTCGGGTCCAAGTCTTGTGGTTTTGCTGTGTGGACACAGTGCGAGCTGCAGATTTGAGTCAGAAGGTTGTGTAGTGCAGTGCAGATGCGTTAGCACGGCTGTGAGGCCCGGGGCCAGCAGTTGTAAAACCGCTTTACACTGCAGTGTGGACACTCAAGCACGGGTATGGAAACACTGAATCCACAAGCCTGGGTCCCCGACACCCTGGCTTACCATGCAGTGCAGACACACCATAGGAGGCTAATTTTGCTCCCATCATCATCAGTGTAAATCCAGAGTAACAGAAGAACTCGGTGGGGTTACTCTAGCTCTGCCCCCCGTGAATGCAGAATTTGGCCCATTATGTATACGCTTAGCTCCATCTCACCCTCCAGCAAATGCACACCCTTTGCTCTCCCCTCCTGGGTCTGCAACTGCTGCTGGTGGCACTGCCTCCCATGCCTGGCTTCTTGTCCATTCAGAGAGAGCAGAGAGCCCTTCCCGAAGCCCTGCTTGCCCTTCCCCCTTGGGCCCCTTGGGGATGGGGGGCTGGCAGCCGTAGGGGGGCTCTGGCAGGAGAAAGGGGGGGCGTCCTCGAGCGGTTCCAGCCAGGAACTAGCCTCCCCCAGCCAGCGGTTCACTCACCACCAGTGGAGCTGTGGCCCAGTCCACCCTTGGCTTCTCTTGGCTGAAATGGCCAACGAGGGAGCTAGCTGAGGGCTGGGCTTTGCCACCGGGCTGAGCCATCCAGTCCCAGGCACTGCTCTGAGCCACGGCTCCCGGGGCTGAATTTGACGCTGGAATCGGCTCCAGGCCCTCGGCCATCCAGCGTCCACCTCATTGCCTGTCAGACATGCACCATGTGACATGTAGGTCACCCGCTGGCTGCAAGTCAGTGGCAGGGGTAGTGAAAGCTCCTTATCCTTATTGTATGAGTAAAGGGAAGCAGATCTGTGCTTAGCCGGTCACCCTCAGCTGGGCTGCACTCCAAAGCAGGGAGTAAGGATGCCAGAGCCCAGTAAGATGTTGTTATCTCTTGGTGTGGGTGCTCCTCTGGGTCTCATTTGACCCACTCATTACAGCTCATTAGACCCAACTGAGCATTGTTTGTTTTGTTAAGTGGTCACTAGACCTGCAATCACTGAAACCAGATGTGAGGGCTAAGCCTCAGGGCTGCTGGGGAACAGTGTGTCAGTGAGAGCAGCTGCAGGAGCTGCTGCAATCCCTGAGAGACGTGCTGAGTGGCAGGGTCTCAGGGCCTTGCAGAGGTTGCAGGAGAGAGAGGGGTGGTAGCAGCTGAGGGCGCAGCAGCCAGCAGTGCAGTGGCTGAGGGCAGTGGAGTGAAAGGCAGCAACGCAGGGTGCATGGGTTCATGGGAACGTACCTGGGAACGCCCAGTGTTCGCTGGCCGAGGCCAGCCACTTGGAGTGGGGTGCGGTGGAGGGAGACGGGAATGGTGTTAAAGGAACATTTGTTTGACAGACTTTTGCAACCCAAGATGAGAAACTGAGGCCCAGGCCATTGCCTAGTGTACTCTGGGGTGGCTGTTTGGTCACATGCTTTAGAATCATGGTTGTGGGGTTTCCCCACATTCATGCCGGGTTCCGTTCCCCTGTTTTATTAAAAGTTTTCTTTGCGATATGCAGGCTCAGTGCTTGTGAGAGGGAAGGTATTGCCTCTGAGAGGCGCCCGGGGTGGGGTGTAATTTCCCCAGGTTCCTGGGCAGGGGCTGGACAGGGCCGCTGGGCAGGGGCAAGTGGGGCAATTTGCCCCAGGCCCTGGGCCCTGCAGGGGCCCTGTGAGCCCTGGCTGAGAATCCCTGCCCTGGGTAGAGGCACCTTTTTAATTTTGACTCACCCAGCAGCGCTCCGGGTCTTCAGTGGCACTTCGGCAGCGGGTCCTTCACTCGCTCCAGGTCTTCAGCAGCGCTTCGGCGGCGGATCCTTCACTCGCTCCGGGTCTTCGGCAGTGCTTCGGCGATGGGTCCTTCGCTCGCTCCGGGTCTTCGGCGGCGCTTCAGCGATGGGCCCTTCACTCACTCCGGATCTTCAGCGGCGCTTCGGCGATGGATCCTTCGCTCGCTCCGAGTCTTCGGCGGCGCTTCGGCAACGGGTCCTTCGCTCGCTCCGGGTCTTCAGTGGCGTTTCGGCGACGGATCCTTCACTCGCTCCAGATCTTCAGCGGCGGTTTGGCAGCGGGTCCTTCACTCGCTCTGGGTCTTCAGCGGCACTTTGGCAGCGGGTCCTTCGCTCGCTCCGGGTCTTCAGCGGCGCTTCGGCGTAGGGTCCTTCGCTCGCTCCGGGTCTTCGGCAGCGCTTGGCGGCGGATCCTTCACTCGCTCTGGGTCTTCAGCAATGCTTTGGCAGCGGGTCCTTCACTCGCTCCGGGTCTTCGGCGGCGCTTCGGTGGCAGGCCCTTCGCTCGCTCCGGGTCTTCAGCGGCGTTTCGGCGACGGATCCTTCACTCGCTCCGGGTCTTCAGCGGCACTTTGGCAGCGAGTCCTTCACTCGCTCCGGGTCTTCGGCGGCCCTTGGCAGCAGGTCCTTCGCTCGCTCCGGGTCTTCAGCGGCACTTTGGCAGCGAGTCCTTCACTCGCTCCGGGTCTTCGGCGGCACTTGGCAGCGGGTCCTTCGCTCGCTCCGGGTCTTCGGCGGTGCTTCGGTGTAGGGTCCTTCGCTCGCTCCAGGTCTTCAGCAGTGCTTTGGCAGCGGGTCCTTCGCTCGCTCTGAGTCTTCAGCGGTGCTTGGCGGTGGATCCTTCACTCACTCTGGGTCTTTGGCGGCACTTCGGCAGCGGGTCCTTTGCTCACTCCGGGTCTTCGGCGGCGCTTGGCAGCGGATCCTTCACTTACTCCGGGTCTTCAGTGGTGCTTCGGCGGCGGGTCCTTTGCTCCCTCCGGGTCTTCGGTGGTGCTTCGGTGGTGGGTCTTCACTCGCTCCGGGTCTTCAGCGGTGCTTCGGCGGCGGGTCCTTCGCTCACTCCGGGTCTTTGGTGGCGCTTCAGTGGAGGGTCCTTCACTCGCTCCGGGTCTTCGGTGGTGCTTCGGCAGCGGGTCCTTCACTCGCTCTGGGTCTTCGGCGGCGCTTTGGCGGCGGGTCCTTCAGTGCTGCCAAAGACGCAGAGCGAGTGAAGGACCCGCCACCGCTGAAGACTTGGAGCGCCGCCCGGTGAGTACAAGCACCGCAGTGGGTGGTGCCTTTTTTATGTCCGCTCCCCCGAAATTGCTCTGCCGCAGGCCCCCGGAATCCTCTGGGCAGCCCTGGGGGTGGAGCTGGGTCTGTGCTGTACTGTTTAGAGGAACCCCTAGGTATCGAACCTGGCTGCTGTTGCTGCCTATTCCACCTGGCATGAGGGTTACCTAAGTGCAAAGTAGTACGCCTGGGATGGACAAATCAAGTGCACCATCACCCATTTGGGAATAACTGGCTAAGGACAGTACTGCAGAAAAGCTGCTGGGGCTGAGAGTGCCTCACAGATTGAATGAAGTTGTGAAAAAAGTTGCTGTCGTTCTGGGGTGTATTAGCAGGAGTGTCATGGGTTCAAACATGGGAGGTAACTGTCCTGCTCTACTCACCACTGGTGAGGTCTCAGCTGGATGCCGTGTCCAGTTCTGGGCACTGCACTGTAAGAAAGATGTGGACAAACTGGAGAGAGTTCAGACAAGAGCAGCAAAAATGCTCAAAGGTTTAGACCGGTAAGGACAGGTTAAGAAAACTGGGCATGTTTAGTCTTGAAGAAAGCAGCCTGAGGGGAACCTGGAACACAGAGGACAGTGATCAGTCGATCTCCATGTCCGCTGAAGATATCTTGTTTCCATCACGTCCTGGAGACACAGGCTGGTGCTGAAGACACTCGGTGCAGTTGCACTGCAGCTGTGGAAGGGTAGGGCCCTGGCTGTAGAGACTGCAGCCGACCTCTCTTGGGGCTAAACTGTGCCCTGGCCTGTGTGCCTGCATAGGGCATAAGGGAGTGCAAGAGCCCAGCTTGTACCCAGAAGAGGCTACGTGGACCTTGGATCCAGGTGCAGCGCCTGCTCCTGCCCCCAGGTGATGGGGTGCTGGGGAAGCAGAGAATCACAAGAGTCACATTTCCCCTCTGTGACACATGGCTAGAAAGAGTTAAACATCCTGAAAAATAAATAACCCTCAAAAGACATGAGGGGAGATAATGTCTGTGGTTTTGTGTATTTACATATGCATGAGTAGGATCCACAATGTAATCAACAGTCCATGTCTGTGCTGTATTCTGATATCATTGAAATGAATTGTAAACTTGGGATATCTCGGTATTCATCTCTCGTTGAAATGTGCTGTGAATGGTGGAGGAACAAGCAAAAGGCCTTATGTTGATGCGTATAGCTAAGTACCGGTGATGGACCTCGTTTAAAGTCATCCTAATGACCTGTTGTTCCCGAGGGAATCCCAACTTGTCAAAAGACATGAAATTGTATAAAAGATCCTTGGGTCATGATTCTGTCACCTCAGATCTGCTTAGAGTTCATTGGGGGAAGTTTGAACCGCAAGACTGAGGTGTCAGTTATGCTGGGATGCCCTGAATATGAGATCTGGACATTGGACTATGACCTGAATTCTAGAGGAACTCTGTGCAGCTACAAAGCTCACCATCTCTGCTGTGAATCTGCACCTCAATGAACTGAACTCATGTCTGTATGTGTATTGATCTTTTAACCATCCTCTCTCTTTTGTTTTTTAATATATTTTAGTTTAGTTAATAAGAGTAGGCGGTAGCATGTATTGGGGTAAGATCTGAAACATTCGTTAACCTGGGAGGTGATGTGTCCGATCCTTTGGGACTGGTAGAACCTTTTCTTTTATATGATGAAATAAGATTTACAGACATTGTCATCATATTTGACATGGGTATCTGGATGGGGCCTGAGGCTGGGTCACTTTAAGGGAACTGTGTTGTTTGGACTTCTGAGTAACCAGTGAGGGATAAAGAAGCTGTTTTATGCTGGCTCGGCGAATCTAAGTATTGGAATATCCACCAGCGCTATGGGGATTGTCTGCCCCATTCTTTGCAGCTCACCCTAATTGAGTGACCCTCAGCTGGCTCCCCGCTAGGACCCTGGTCACATCCCCCGAGCTCTGCTCTGGCTCCAAGGTGGGGGTAGATTACTGCAGCTGTGCACGGCTGTCACTGACATCCCAGCATTGCTTCTAGCCACCCCCAAACCTGTGAGCTGCACACTGGGATCTGCTCCATTGTATGTGTTTGGGGGGGGAGGGGTAGCTCAGTCATTTGTGCATTGGCCTGCTAAACCCAGAGTTGTGAGCTCAGCACTTGAGGGAACCACTTAGGGATCTAGAGCAAAATCAGTACTTGGTCCTGCTAGTGAAGTCACAGGGCTGGACTCAATGACCCTTCAGGGTCCTTTCCAGTTCTATAAGACAGGTGTACCTCCATATATTTATTTATTTCTCTGAGCCCCAGTAGCCAGGCCATGCCCATCAAGGTGCTCCCCAAATGAACAGAGATAGCCCCTGTCACAGGGCAGTGGTCCCTTTATGTGAAACGGGCCCCTGATGCCTAGACGGCTGCACCCAGGTTGAGGTTAATGCGGGGCAGGGCAACACCTGAATTAGAAGCTAAGAAGACAGCTGCAGAGAGGAAGCTTGTGGGGACAGCTCTGGCAGAAGAGCCAGTGAAGAAAGCTGCTGGAGGGGAATTTGCTTCTGTGGTGATGACCCAGGGCTGGGGGCCAGAAAAAGACTGGCTGGGAAGCTGCCATCCTTTGGGATGAAGTCAAGCCCAGGGAGGGCAGATGAGGACTGTGGTAAGCCCAGGAGGAGAGGAGATCTCTTGGGCTGACTGGTTCATCGATGAAGGCACGCAGGGGGAAAAGAGAGCCAAAATCCTGAAGACCCTGCTGCAGAGAAGATGGGGTTGAGTTGAGGATTTCACAGTGGACATTAAGGTTTGCTTGAAGATGCAGGGCAGAGTTCTTTGGAATATTAAAAATTAACCCCCAACAGGTGTTTCCTATGTTAGCCAGGTGTCAGGTGGAGTATTGCTGAGACCCTTGAGGAGAGGGGGGAGCTGTGACAGGGGCCAGCAGAGGGTGTTTGGAGATGTCCCTTCCCCCATAGGCTCCATCAGTGTAACGAGAGTCCACTGAAAAATATACAGTGAGAAAAAAACTTCGACAAAAATGTCCACGGGAAATGTCAGCAGATTTGTTTGTCCCTTTGCTGGGCAGCTGGAAATGTCCCCAATGGACTCCGAACAGACTGTCTTCGAGGCCGGGATTTTGAGCTCCGACAGAGATCCAGCTCCGTTCCCTGCCTGTAAAATAGCGGCAATAATCTTTGTGCTGTCTATTTCGAATGCAAACCCTTTGGAGCACACTGAGCAGAACCGAGCAGGGTGGTGGAGAGCCAGTTTCTTCCGGAGCCTCTCTAGTATTGTTGTAATAATTACACTTAGCTTTCTTGTTAGAACGTTTCATCTCCCTTTGCAATCCCCGAAACGCATGTCTAATCGCTAATCCCACCTTCTTATTCATAGTTTCCTTTGGCTCATTCCAAACAGATTGCACAGCTCGACATGTCCGCAGCAGATGGGTCAGCGACGTGTTTCCTCATTGCATAGTATCTCGGACAGTTTGGGGAGCAATAAAATTCTGAGGCAGAACAAATCTCTGAGCTGGTGTCAGTGCCTTGTGTTTAGCAGGGGAAGCGCGTTATGTTTTAGAGCTTCTAACCCCTTGTGTGGCAGTAATTTATGTGGCAGGAGCTTGGCTTGGCAGGGCCAGGAGATTTGCAGTATTTACTGGGATTACTTCTAGTAAAACTTTTATATGTTGCAGCAAGAAATCCCTGGAATCTAGTGCTCTCTGGGGAAGCTGCTCCGGGAGTATAATTCACTTTGTGGCATACTGGCGTGGAAACATTTAACCAGAAAGCTTCCGGCCTGCCGAGAATAACTTATCAGGAATCCCACAGACGGAAATGTGACAATTTGTGAACTGTCTGGAAATTGTAACTCCCCCGCACCCTGGCTTCACTCATTCCCAAGGGACCTTCCGTGCTGGGAGGGCAGCTGTGATCATATCTCTTCTCCTCATTTCATGCCAGATTTAATGCTGCTCGTGTGGCAGGATGGCCCCCAAAGGCCCAAATAAATAACCATTTTATCAAACACTATGCCGGGTTGTGAGCTCCTTGCTCGCCCGGGGAGCAGTTGCTCACACAGGCCTTCCCATTGCATCTAACAGGATTATTCAGGGGAGTAACTGCTCATTATAGTGAGGCGTGAACAGATGGACCCAATGCCTTTACTGTGGGCTAGGTCAGGGCAGTCAGTGATTTTTTGTCAAAGTCCAAATTTCTTTGTCAAGGTCCAGACTCCGGAGAAAATAATAATTAAAAAAAATAATGATAATAAGTAAATAAAAAGCTTAATGAGTAGCAGGTTTAAAACAAATAAAAGGAAGTTCTTCTTCACACAGCACACAATCAACCTGTGGAACTTCTTGCCTGAGGAGGTTGTGAAGGCCAGGACTATAACAGGGTTTAAAAGAGAACAGGATAAATTCATGGAGGTTAAGTCTATCAATGGCTATTAGCCAGGATGGGTAAGGAATGGTGTCTCTAGCCTCTGTTTGTCAGAGGATGGAGATGGATGGCAGGAGAGAGATCACTTGATCATTGCCTGTTAGCTTCACTCCCTCTGGGGCACCTAGCATTGGCCACTGTCAGCAGACAGGATACTGGGCTAGATGGACCTTTGGTCTGACCCAGTGTGGCCATTCTTATGTTTTTATCCATTCAAAAGCATCTGGAGGTCCGGATTTGGCCCACGGTCTGCCAATGCACTGCCCCTGGGTTAGATCTTCACTAGGGGTGCGTCTACCTGCACTCATGAGGTGCGGCTGCAGCTCGTGTGGACAAACCCGAGCTGGTTTTTATCTAGCTAACGAGATTACCAGCTGCGGCACAGGCATCACTGCAATCGGTACAAGCCAGCCCATAGCCCTGGCTAATTACTCATGCAGCTGCCAGTACTGTTTGCGGGTCCTGGGACAGGCGGGTTTAGGCCCGCCCAAAATTACAGGCCAGGGGGAGGAGCCACTAGGCCAGTTCACCAGTGAGTACATGGGACGATGAAGGAGAAAACGGGAGCAGGAGTGAAGTCAAAGGTTCAGAATCCGGGAGGCGGGACCCCGAAGGAGTGTGTGGACACTACCTGAGCCAGGTGATTGGATGGGCCTCTTGGTCAGCACAAGGAGGAGGAGGTCCCGCGACTTGATGGGGCTGTGTGCAAGGATCAGGAGGTGCAGCCAGACCCTGAATGAGGAGCCAGAAGAGGGACTGCAACCTGACGCACTCTGCATAGGTGGGTGCCAGGGTCTCCCTCGGTCCGCAGACGGGAGTGGTGTTGGAGAGATCGTGAACCACTCCTGGTACATGCCCACGCTCACGGCTCCATGGAGGAGCTGCCAGCTGATGTCCCCAGCGGGCCATGGAACCAGAGTGGGCACAGACTGGCCCACCAGGGCTCCTGGCCCTTGGCAGGTGGCAGTAGGTCCTGTCACTTGTTGTCGGGACGGGACATGAGGGTGAGGAGGTGGCGGGTGTGAAGCAGGAACACGGGCAGGTGTTCTCCGGGCCTGGTTTGGAGACCAACCAGCTGGATGTCGTTCACATGACTCAGGACATGTGTTGGGGTGGCAGGGGGGGCTCGAGGGGCCGGGACCTGATGATGAGTTCTGGAGAGCCAGGGATTAGGAGTGGGCAGGGAGCAACCTCCACAGGACCCACTCAAGACAAGGCTGCCCTCAGCTCCTGGAGCACGCGACAGGGGAAACACGGGGCGGGGAGGGGGAATAGTAGCCCCATGCCCTGGCCCAGTGCCGCAGGGCCCACCCAGTCCCTCCAATCATAGCTCCGGAGGTCTCTGACTCTAGCAGCCCCAGCCAGGACCAACCTTCAGCGCACCAGGGGACTCCGCCAGCTGCACACAAAGGTCTGGGTTGTGCAGCAGGGGCTCCATTAGGAGGCCCTCCCCTCGGCCGCCACTACAGACCTGGTCCTGCGGAGCTCCTGCCAGAAGACCAGCAGCTCGGAGATGTCTCAAGGAACCCCCTCCGGTGGAGAAACAAGAGCTGCTGTGTGTATCGGAGCCACAGGAGGTGGGAAAGAAAGGCATGTGCCAGTGTGCTCCAAGCCAGACTACCCGCACTGTAAAGCAGCCTGTGCAGAGCCTGAAGGCAGCAGGATGCAGACTGGGCCCCGTCCGCCCTCCCTCTCGAGGAGCCTGCTGCTAGCCTGGGCCTCGGCTTCCCCGCCCTTGGTCCCCGAGCTGCTAGATGGAAGCTAGCTCAGGCATATCTATGCTCACTGCCACTGCAGCCAGTGATTGCAGTATAGATTCACCACTGCGCCACACACCCAGACTGGGGACTGGGGGTATAGGAGCACTGCCCAGACCTTGGCACCGGGTGTGCAGGTGTGAGTGGGTGCTGTGCACCCATGATCCCTCACCAGGACAGGTGCCTAGAAGGTGTCAAAGGAGTTGGGGCAGGGGAAATCACAGAACCAACATGGGTAGGTGCTGTAACTTGCACCTGGTATAGGCCAACAGCAAATGACTCCCGCCCCACGCAGTGCAGGGGAAACAGAGATGGGTGTCGCTGGGGCCCAGTGCACCAGCCTTGACTTGGGTGGGTTTAAAGTTATGATGTAGCCCTCTCTGAGCCAGAGGTTCTGGCTAAAACCCAGCAGCCCTGTCCGCCACCATCTCTTGGCCATTCATATTCTGAGGTTTCACCCCTCCTATCCGTTTGAGACCCTAAACTTCCAATCTGAGGTCGATCCTTGCATTAGGCACGCCAGCTAGGGGGAGGGGAAGAGGTTCTCTGTAATTACTGCAGCTCGCCCCAGCTGGAATAATACTGAGATTTCCCATCTGCTCACAGTATTTGTTAGAAGGTCACTGCTATTTCGTCTGTACGTGTGTTTTACATTCCCTGGGACTGATCTTCCCAAGTGCTTGATTCTCCCTGGAGCGGTGTGAAAATGGCTTGCGTTTTAGGAGCTGCACTAATCCCCATGGGGCTGGACTAGCTGACCAGACTGGCCCGGCCCATCCGCATGTTCTAGGAAGCTGGCATCTCTTCTGCTTCAATTCCTACCTTTCTACCTGCTCCAGGTGGAGGCTTTTCCTCCTCCCCTGTGGAGCATCCCAACTCTCTGTCCCTGCCCTTCTTTCTTCCATCCTCTCCTGAGATGCCTGATTCCTAGCCCCAGTTACTCCTCTGCAGATGATAACCCAGCTGTGCATGCCCCGATGATGTCCTGCCTCCTAGCATGAGTCTCTCTGCTCATGGCTACATTCAGCTCCCGAGACTTTCAGAACCACAGCCTCCCCAGCGCCTGTCTACACTGCATGGTGACCCCAAGGTCTGGGGCAGCCAAGCTTGTGGCCTTGATATTTCCAAGCCTGCACTTGAGTGTCCAAGCTGCAGGGTAAACCTGGGTTATAGTTACTGGACCCAGGTCTCCCAGCCGTGCTAATGCGTCCCTACTGCACCACACAGACTTTCTGGCTCGGATCTGCGGCATAAGCTGTGTCCACACTGCAAAATGACAGGGCTAGGACCTGAGTCTTAGCTGGGCTCTGACCCACTCACCTAGCAGGGTCCCTGCCCTCTATGCTGTAGGGGCTCCTGAATACTGGGGAGGAGAGAATAGATGGGAGGAGAAGGAGCAAAGAAACTCCTGTACCACTGCATGGAGCGGGGCTCAGGTGGGGGGACGGAGGCTGCTGCTACTGATCTGAGCTGGGGGCAGAGCGGGACATTGGGTGGCTGCTCTCTCATTCCACGCCTGTGCGGCTCCCAGGATTAAAAAGCCCCAAACTCCCAGCTGCTCCTTTCCAAGAGCTCATGAGACTTTCCAGGGTGAGGTGGGGACCGGCCACCCTGATAGCAACAGGGTGGGAGGGTCTCACGCCTTCCCGTGCCCACTAGTGGTCTTGGGGCAGGATCCACTAAAACCCATCACCGGAAGCCAAGTCCTTGAAATAACATTCAGCCTCACAGACCTCTTGGTGGCTGAAGCAGTGTCACAGTGTCCCCTTGTGGTGGTGTGTCAGAACTGCGGTTGTTTGGCAGAATCCACATGGAGGTCTTGTCTACACTCCCCTTGTACCGCATTAGGTAGGGCACAGTTAAAGCGGTGCTACCCTGCCGAATGTGAGTGCAGTTACATGGATGCAAATGTGCATATATTGGGATAGATTCTTGCCATATGGGAAGGGGAATAAACTATACCAAGATAAGGCACCTTTATAAAAGTAGATGGTTCATTAATTGGCATAGGGAGGTCTAGCTGGGCTGCAGGGAGCAGCCTGCATGTTAGAGCCAGTGGTGGATTAAGGCACCTTTATACAGGTATAATTGCATCCACACCAGGACTTGTACTAGTCCAGCTATAGTGGGAAACCAATCACACCCCTAAACAACAGAGCTATGCTGGGACAAGCCCTGCGTGGGGACCAAACTCAGCTATGTGCCTCTCCATGGACTTCAACACAGTGGCACCAGCAGGGCTGAATTTTGGCCAAAAATAGACCCATAGATGTCAGAGATGGAGCTTTACTCACCTGTTGTCTTTTGTGTCCTGTACGTGACTATAATGCTGTGGGGGCAGGGACCAGCTTTTCATTATGGGTGTGTGCAACGCCCTTCAAAACAGGACCCCAATCCCTGATTGGGTCTTCAAAGCATGACTGTCATACACATACAACAATGGTAATACTGACTGAAAAGCAGAGCCAGCTTTATGACCCGTGGAGCCTGACTGGAATACTCGGCAGCGGTCCGGGGCTTCGGCAGCACTTCGACAGTGGGGGGGAGGTGTCCGCTCTGAGTTTTCCATGGCACCAAAGGACACCCCACCACCGAAATGCTGCTGAAGACCCCCAGAGCGGGACCCCCTTAGGCACGGGCACGGGGCCCTATTCTGGGGAATCGAGTGAATCGACTTAAAGCTGGCCCTGCTGAAATGGCCTAGTAAACTTCCCAGTCCATTTCCCTGGGGCCAAGACAGGATTGTTCCAACTGGACATGTTCCACTGAATTTGTCCCACCTGATTTTAAAACTGCCAAGCAATGAAGCTCCTACTCCTCCCTTGGGAGACAAACAGGCTAATCCACATCGGGGTCAGGAAAATGGACCTTCACAACGAGGAAAAGCTGGGCCTGGAGGGACGTGCTGCATGTTAGATCAAATGTGGGTTTGTGAAAGGCATGAAATGGACAAACCGCCTGGGCAATGTTTTGGAAGACCTCACCTGTGCCTTATATTGTGCAAGGAGAAGACCCATCAAAGCCATGAGCACCAAGAACTTTCATTGAAAACTGAAAAAAGTTGTTTGGGGGGGAAAAGAGGGGCGGCAGAGGGGAATCGGGGGGGGGGGATTTGGTTTTTAAAAACTGAACTTTTCACACTGAAATCAAAACACTTTCCATCTGATTTTTTTCAGTGAATATTTTTTAATATGTGTTTAGATTCTGGGGTCTGAGTATCATCCAAATCACAGGAGACCAGAGTCTGAATCTCCTTTGATTATGAATGCTGGGTATGTCACCCGCCCCTGGTATGGTCAGTGCTTCTACAGCTGTGAAAGCTGACATGGAATTTGCTCAGATAATGATTTTGTCCCTGGCCCTACAACTTGTGACAGCTGTGAGCTTTCAAAGTCAGCCCTGAGGTTTCTTATGGAGATGGCTGACTTGGGTAGAGGAATAATAAATCTTGCACAAGCCAGGGACTCTCCAGACTCTCCCAAGGGTTTAGCCTCATTGCTGAGAAGTCTGAGAGATCTGGGAGAGTTCCAGGATCCATCAGCCAGCCAGGAGGCCCCATGCTGGGGATAATGGAGCTTTCAGTCCCAAAGAGGCAGGATTAGGGAAATCAAAGCAGTGTCTTGGAAAAGGATTTTGGGACCACAGTGGACAAACAACGGAACTTGGATTCCCAGTATGATGCTGTGGCAACAAGGGCTAATGGGATCCTGGGATGTATAAAGAGGGCATAGTGACAAGCAGCAGGCAGGGGACTTGTTACCTCTGTTTATACAGCATTGTGGAGACAGATTCTGGAATACTGCACCCAGTTCTGGTGTCCACATCTGAAGGGTTAAAATCCGTGTGCATTTTATTATATAACAACCTGGTATATGGATTGTGCCAGCTCTTTTCCAGACCCAAAGTCCAGAGTCTGGTCAAGAGGCCAGAGGCCTAGCAAACAGTGATCAGCTAAGAGAAAGCCGGGGGAAACAAAATAACATTGCCTTTGCTAAAAATATGCTTGGTCAGTAGAAAGGCCAGATATTAAAGCAATAACTAAATAATTGTGTCTTATTCAGCGTTTCAAATTGAACAACGAATCCCTGTTCCTATTGTGTTAGTCTCTTCTGTAGGGAGACGTTCTTCCCACAGATCCAACCCTGAGTTTATAAAAAGTTAGCATGTCAGTATAAAATATGGCACCCTTCCACCTCCCTTCCCAGCGACCAGTGCCTGCCTTACGACATAAAGGAGACAATCTATATTGTCATATACTCTCGCTCTTTCTTTGCTTTAACCCCTAGGAATGTACCTGTTGGACAATCAGAGGAGTTGCTCCATTCCTATGGACCCCAAATCAGAATTCGACATATATATTTTATACTAATAACATTTTATCAAAGTATTAATTAAATGTTAACTTGCTAACTTGAGACCATGGGCAGAGACATTATGTAACCTGTTAACCATTGGCTAATGTGCTGTCTTGTCTTCCTGCAAAACCTATCCCAGGGTGTGGAACTGCCCACCCTGTCACTTTCCCCCACCCATGTAAAATCCATATATTCTATTGTAATCAATTGATTGACAGTGTCTCTCAGCCTAATAAGCCAGGTGACACTCCGCCAGCGCTGTGTGTAATAAACTCCTATGCTTGACCTCTACATGGTGTGGATTTAGGTCCTTCAACATTTTAAACAGGACAATGAACAATTATAGAGGGTGCACAGAAGAGCCACAACAATGATTCGAGGGTGAGGCAAAATGCCTTGCAGTAACTCACGTAAGGAGTGCCATCCATTTAGTGACGATTGAGAGAGATGTTGACTACGGTGAAGAAGTACCTGCCCCAGGGAGAAAATGGCAGGAACTTGATGGCTCCTTGCTAATCTAACCGAGAAAAACCGAACAAGAACAGACGGCTGCAAGCTGAAGCCAGACCAATTCTAACAAGCAGTAAGGCACACATGTCTAACGGGGAAGGTGACTGACCATTGGAACAACCTCCCAAGGGACGTGGTGGCTTCTCCATCTCTTGATGTCTCCGAATCCAGCCTGGCCGCCTGTCTGGAAGATGCTTTAGCCAAAACACAAGTTACTGCGCTCCATGCAGGCGTAACATGGTGACATTTTCTGGCCTGTGCTAGACAGGAGGTCAGACTAGATGAGCTAATGGTACCTTCTGGCCTTCAGATGCATGAATCCAAGTGTCTCCAAGGAGGGGGGTTGTTTCTCTGGTTGTCATGGCAGCTGTGGGCTACCTGTCCATTGTGATGCACCCACCCTGTTCCCAGTGGCTGAGCCCAGAGCTTTCCTGAGAACGGTTCACCTGGGTGCTTGCTCCCAGGGCCGCCCTTAGGGTTGGGCAACCCGGGCGACTCCTCAGGGCTCTGTGGTCACAGGGGCACCTTGGTCCAGGGGCTCAGGATCCTCTGGGTGCAGCGCTGTGGTGCCTCCCTGGCTTCCCCCACTTTGATTGGCAGCCAGTGCTGCCCATGCAAGGCCGGCTTCCTGCCTGGGCCAGAAAGAGCACTTCCAGTAGGCACCAGCGCCTGAAGCTGGCCGGTGCAGTGTGAAGAGTGTGGGGCATCACTCCTGTCCAGCTCTGGGAGCGCTGGCCTGCAGGGCAGAGAGGCGCAAACTGGCCTTTTGGTTAAGACTCCCCACAGGGAGTCTCCAAAGTCTGAGCTTTAGCCCCCTCCGCAGCCCCGCTGCCTGCGGGCTTTGCCACAACTAGCCTAGGTGGCTATCTCGGCTGGCTTTGGGGGTCACTGTGTGTAGCAGGCACCTCCGGGGGTGATGGTTCAGCGTCAGGCTCCGAACTAGCAGCTAGCTGCCAGCATAGGGCTGGCCAGCACCTGGGAGACATATGAAGTAATCATGGGGCGGGGGAGTGCGTCCCCTTCTCCCCTGTTGGGGCAGGTGGTTCACAGTTTCGCGTCAGGGGCCAGGGAGAGGCTGCATGGAACGTGTCCCCCAGCCCAGGCATGCTGTTTCCCAATGTGACCCCCCCCCACACACACACTGCAGCGCGCTCCTCCCTGCTGGGCTGCCGGGTGGGGCAGGTGGAGTTAGTTACAGCCTGGCAGGAGCAGAGGCCCCTCTGCTGCACCCAGTGAGCCACCCGCGCACACTGGGGGACAAGGGGGAACGTGTTAAGGTGCACCAGGGCATGCTTCCCCCTAGCTGGGGGCTGGCTGAGGAATACCCCCCATTTCCTTCTCTGCTCCCCTAAAGCTGCTCGGGGGGATCCCCGCTGAGGAGGCCAGCCCTGGCACTATCTCCCTCCAGGAAGCTGGCATGGCATGGGGTGGGGAGCTGACTGAGGAAGACAACCCACTGTTCTCCTTTCCCTTGCAGCGGCTGTGTATGGGGGGCTCTCTGTTGGGGTGGGGACAGCTGAGGAGCACCCCTCACACAAACACCCTCTGTTGCCTGGCCAAGCCATTCGTGTGTGTGATACACAAGGCCCCTCTATCCCCTCCGCCTTGTGCGGTGGGGGTGAGACACTGCCTCCTCCTTCTCCTCCTCCTCTCCATGTCCTTTAGGGCAAAGGAAAGACACAGCCTGGCCTCTGCCTGCTCTGGTTTCTCTGAAGCTATGGGGTGGGGAGGAGCCATAACCCCTTCAGCCAGCCCCAACCCCACGCAGCAGCATATGGGGGTGTGGGGAAGTGGGGGGAGTTCAGCTAGTAAATGGAAGGAGACTTCCCGCTAACCTAGGGTGCGGGGGAGGTTTGGGTTAGAGGGAAGTGGGGGTAGGGCTCCTTGGCTGAATCAGTAGCAGAAGCAGCTGCTGCTGTTTGCTGGGGGTTTCCTGGGGAACCTGCTGTTGGAAGGAGGCTGCAGTGAGTTCCTAGGGCAGAGAAGTGGGAAAGCAACAGCAGGGCTGGCCCTAAGGTGGGCACTGTGGTTGGGGGTTACCGTGGCCAAGAGGCAAGGAGCAGGGCAGGCCTGGGAGCTCAGGGCAATGGGAGTGGGAGGAAAGCAGGACCTGGGGGCAATGGGGAGGGAGCCTGGGGACACAGCGGGGGCCAGGGGCACCACAATGCAAGTTCGCCCAGGGCACCATTTTCCCTAAGGCCAGCCCTGCTTGCTCCTCCCAAGGGACCCAAGCCAGGCAGGTGCGTGCGTTTGTTTCTTTGAAATTCGATTCTCAGTCGCTCCATCAACCAACCATTCCAGAGCAGTGAGTGAGCTTTCCCACCAGCCCAGTGACTTCCAGGCCATGTTTGGGTTCAGGGGAACTGGCCCCCCTGGGCAGGGTGAACATCTACGTGACCCATTGAAGGCAGCACCCATGTGCTCTCCACGCTGCAGCTGGGAGCATACCTCCCAGCAGGGGTGGCCAGACTTGTGCTCGGGGCCCTCGTACTAGTACCTGTGAATGTTGTGGCACACTTGGCGGCCCAGGCTCGGCCCCAGGTGGTCGCTTGGGCTCGGGTGGCTACTCTAAGTCACAACGTCCAAGCTGCTATTTCTAGCGCACTTGCTCGAGCGGAGCTAGCGTGAATCTGCCTACCGGGCTGGGAGGCGCTGGACTGGCTTTTGCCACCTCCCCCTGCCCCTGGGAATATGGAGGAGAGCATCTGCACAGGGAGAGAGCCAGGAGGGGTGTTTCTTAATTAGTTCACATGGTCAGAATTTGTTATGGAAGTTGGGCGAACTCACCCAAGGGAGACAGCGCCCCCTGGAGGGGGATGTCGGACAGGATTTATAAACCCTATACTGGCCCCGTAAGGGTTAATGAACCTACAAGGTGTGTCCGGCCTAAAGCCAAGCTGTGCAAGGGAGAAGTCCAGGTGAGCTGGTGATGGGCCTGGGAGGGCAGCAGAGAGGCAGCAAAATCAGAAAAGTTTGGGCCTCTGTTACGGAGTTTTAAATATCATCATCCATGCAGATTTCAGGCATTTCACATGTGACTGTTCCTTTCAACTTCCATTTAACAAGCTTCCTTATTATTGTGGGGTTCTCGTTTTTGAGGTTAAATGCTACGGTGGTGGGTTTCTCTGGCATTTCCCCCCCACAAGGATGTTCAGTTTCATTACAACATGGTTCCTAGTACCAAGCAATTCAGCTCTGTTCACCTCTTGCATCAGATCCTGTGCTCCACTTGGGAGGCAATTCTTGATTTAATCCTCCTTTGTAGGAACTAGCTGCTCCTAGAAGCTGTCATTAATGGTGTCTAGAAATATCTCTGCATCCCATCCTGAGGTGGCCTGTATCCAATCAATACGAGGCTAGCTCAAATCCTGCATTATTATTGGGTTTTCTGTTTTTACAACCTCTAATCTCCCTGAGCATTTCACAGTCAGTGTCACCATCCTGGTCAGGTGATCAGTAGGATATTCCTACTGTTATATTATTATTCAAGCATGGAATTGCTATCTAGATTCTATGGTACAGTTTGATTCATTTAAGATTTTTACTGTCTTTGACTCTGTGCTTTCTTTCTCATACTGTGCCACTCTTCCGCCAGCATGACCTACTCTCACTCCTATGGTTTTTTTACCCTGGTATTACTGCATCCCGTTGATTATCATTGCTCCATCACGTTTCTGTGATGCGTATTAGACCAATATCCTCTTTTAATACCAGCCACTCCAAGATCATTCATCTTAGTATTTGGACTTTTAGCATTTGTATACAAGCATTTATAACATTTGTCAATATTTAGTTGTCTGCCTTCATGGGATGTACTTGAATGGGGCTCTTTTGTTTGACTCTTTTTCTTCAATTCCTACCTCTACTTCATCAACTTCTATCCTCTCTTCTTTACTAGAATATAGAGAATCCCCTTTAATAAATCCTCCCCTATGGGATGTCTCTGTCTGAACTGTGTGCTTCTCCATACCTGTTGGCTTTCCCCCAGCCCTTAGTTTAAAAAATCCTATATGAGCTTTTTAATTTTACGTGCCAGCAATCTGGTTCCATTTTGGTTTAGGTGGAGGCCATCCTTCCTCTATAGGCTCCTCCTTTCCCAAAATGTTCCCCAGTTCCTAATAAATCTAAATAAATAAATCTAATAAATCTAAATCCTTCCTCCCAACACCATCATGTCATCCATGCATTGAGACCCTGGCCCTCCATGTGGAACTGGAAGCACTTCAGAGAATGCTACCATGGTGGTCCTGGACTTTAATCTCTTCCCTAGCAGCCTATATTCGGCCTTGAGGACCTCTCTCCTGCATTTCCCTATGTCACTGGTACCTACATGTACCATGACCACTGGCTCTTCCTCAGCACGGCACATAATTCTATTGAGATGTCTCAAGAGCTCCGCAATCTTTGCACCTGGCAGGCTCTTCACCGAACGGCTCTCCTGATTATCGCAAATCCAACTACCTACATTTCTAATAATCAAATTCCTCATTACTGTTAACTGTCTCTTCCTAGGAACTGGGGTCACCTCCCATGGCATGAGACATGTGGCTTTAGGGGGTGGTGGTGCAGGCATTTTGCTCTGGGGCCAGCCCTGCTTTCCTGCCCTGGGCGGGGCTGTGAGAAAAGGGAGAGGATTCGGCTACAAAGGGGGATGAACAGCACTGTCTGTTCCCAAAGTTGACACAGACATCGGGTCGATTGCCCATTCTTCAGGGAGCTAGTTTTCACTAGAGACCCCAATCCTGCAAGGTGCTTAATGGCTTCAGCACATTGTGGGAAGCACTCAGCACCTCACCAGATGGGGCCCTGAATGACTGGGGAAGTGGTTGAAGTGTTAGCGCACAAATATCACTCAATTACTTTGAACCCATTCAGAAATTCCAGGGGTGCAGTGTTTCTCTAGAATATGGCAGCCTCTGTTCAGCATGGGCACAGCTCTGCTCATAGTGATAGATCTCTGGGAAATCACTCCCTGCTTAAGAAATTAGATTCCTCTCGCCAACAGGCTCCATGTTAAACTGTAGCAGAGCCACTCAGCACTGCTGCAAAGCATTAATTTTCCTGCACCCTGCGCATTCCCAGGCAGGGCTCCCAAAGCACACCAAGAATACTTCCTCCCTCTGGCAAATGTGTCCCAGGTATCTAATAGTTAATAATCCATCCGGTCTGGCATTGCACTGGTTTACTGCAGATTTTCACTTGGCCAAGCTCCTACCAGGAAAATATTAAGTCTGGCCAGCTTTTGTTGTTTGAGGAGAGAGGTGGGGTTGCTCACTGCCTTTGCTTGGCAGGCTCTTCCTGAGGTACCCCCCAATGAAAGCAAGTGGGTGTGAGATGGACTGGACTGACTGGTTCTGAACAGAGTTTCTTTGAACTCCTAGCTGCAGAGCGGATAGATTCAGCTGCACAGACCAGGTGGCCATCATGGATGAACTAGGCCAAGGCTGAAGCTAGAGTGACTTCCCCCTCCTGGAGGTGAATCAGGACTCACTGTTAGTCACTGCCTTAGCTCTGGGGCTAGTTCCAGTATCTGCCACTGACTCCTGGCTCTAGTGCAGCATTGTCCATGGGGATACAAATACTGGACTCTTCACACACAAGCTGCACTGTTGCATGGTGCTGTAGTTCTGTTCCCAAGGGCACCGCTACATCGATACTTCTCTGTAACCCTGATTCTCTAAATGTTCTCCCCTTCCAGTCTGTTTTACTGTATTTTAGATGGGCCACTCAACTGCAAGTGGAGCTGAAATTGGGCTGCAGGTACCACTGGAATGGGCAGGGGTTTGGCTCAGTCTGAGGCACATTGAAACTGGGGCAGCAACTTGTAGGAAATTTGGATTGAACAAATGCTGAAAATGACTGACCCGCTCTGCCCCCTCCAGCCCCAAGGCCCTGTGAGTTAAACCTCCTCCACGCAGCCACTCCTGCCTGGGGTGCTGCCCTGTGCCCCAGCTGTCACTAACACAGCTGTATTGCACCAGCACAGAAGGTGCTGGAGTCTTTGGCAGAAGATGGCGGGTGGTTTGAAACCATTGGCACTTCTTTCTACACAGCCACAGATGGAGAGAAAAGGACTTTTCATGGCTCCATCTCCTTCTGCTCCTGCCCCACATCGACCCACCCATGAGGCCAGGAGATTCAGATGATTCTTTCTAATCCAGCGTCTCAAGTACAAGGATACGTGAGAAATATTTCTTGTCTCTCTCTGTTGGTTCGTATACCGCCCTTATCACTGTAGCATCTATGTGCCTTCCAGGAGTGCATTGACTGATGGGGCTGACATCTGTCTGATGTGATTTGTTTTTCCTCATATCATCTCCCCAGGGAGACAACTGTGAATTGTGTAGGGATCGCAGATGGGCTAGTGTTTTGTTTTGGTAGGTTTGCTGTTGTTGTTTTTTTAATGTACACACTGCTCTATGCTGATGTTGGAGAAGGCAGATCAGAGAAATGGAGACATCTTGTGATGGTCCTTATTTTCTGTGGGAGTTCATTCCACAGGCTCTGACTATGGTCTTGATAAAAGACCTCTCATCAAAAAGTGAGGAGGAAAAACTCTCCTGATCCTGGGAGAAAGGAAAGAGATGGCAAAGATGGCATCCTGCTAGGTAGCAACCCGACACTGTGTCGGGGATGGATATCAGTGACACACAGACACAAAGGAATCAAATCCCAGGCAATGTGCATCCCTACCATGGACAGATGTTACTTATCTCTGAAATATACATGATGTCTTTTGTGTGTGTGTATACTTTGCAACACCTATAGAGTTTGTCATGCCACCAATGTCTTGAACTGAGGGCCACTGTGCTTAAAGAACCTGCATCCACAGGCCTCTGCACTGCCCACAGGAGGGAGCTGCAAGACTAGAAGAGAGCAGACTTCCCTCATGTAAAAGTGTAGTGCTGTGTGAAAGCATCTCTGGCTGACAACCCAGTTCATCCTTTTCTACTTCCAAGAGATTCACTGCTCAGTCAGTTAGTCTGAGGAAAGGCTCTGGCGAGTGTAGTCATCATCTGCCAGCCCAGGATGGCCAACAAATTTCTGTTTCGAGAACAAAACTATTGTTGTTGTTGTTGTGGTAGCACCCGAAAGCCGGTGAGGGTGGGCCAATTGTGCTTGGTGCTGTGGACGCACACAACAAATGACAGGCCCGTTCCAAAGTAAAATAAAGTAGTAGAAGAAAGGGAATAATTTAATGAGACTTTCAAAAGACCTTTGACAAAATCCCTCTCAAGAGACTCCTACAGAAACTAACTAATTAGCTATGAGATAAAAAGCAAAATATTACCATGGATCAAAAATTAACTAACAGGTAGAAATCCAAGAGTAGAAATGGTCAATTTTCTTCATGGCAAAAGGTCAACAGTGAGATGCCATAAGCTTCTGAACTAGGACTGATATTAAGTATATTAATGTCCTGGAAAAGTTGGTGAGCACGAGGTGGCAACATTTTGCAGATGACATAAAATGATTTAGGTTAGTTGAGACTACAGAAGACTGTGAGGCACTTCAGAGGGACCTAACCAAGTTAGATGGACAACACAATGACAGATGAAAGTCAATGTGGACAAATGTAAAGTCACTAATGGGAAGCACATGGGAGCTGCCTGGAATATTTTTGTGACTATTATATATTCTTTTTGCCTGATGGTTATTGCAATGTTTTCTATTTGATTACCAGGGGCTTAATTGCAGCAGAAACTGACTTGCACAAAAACAATGCAGAAAATCAACTGCTCTGCAGTGTATACCCTGTCACAGGCTCCTCCATGGCTACCCAGTGTGCCGCGCTGTCTAGCCTATTTCTGTTACCTCCTGGCCAACATACACACAGGCTGTTTTCCTTTTACCACATGTATCTTTTATTCCTCTTCGCTTTTACACATGCCACATAACATGGACATTGTGTAGCAGGAACTTTCCACATAGCTCCTCTCCTCAGCTCAGCACAGCTAACTTTCTGAGCGTCCCTTGCTTTCTGTTTGTTCTTCTTGTATCCACCCTATTTCTGCCAATTACATAATTAGCCCAGTAATTACCACCCAGGTGCTCATAACCACCCAGACAGAAAGTGTTCAGTTGCTCCCAGCTGGCCCTGAGCCCTCTTCTGTGCTGCCCTAAAATCAGTGATAAGATGCCTCTGTTACATACTCAGCCTCCTGAAAAGCCAACCACATCAGTATGGTGAGGCTCAAGAGGCAGAGGAGAAAAAAAAGGACTGGGTGGATTTTGTAAAGGGGCACACTCTAAGTCAGAGAGAGAGGTAGAAATTGCTGGGGTGCAGATTGTGGGAGCAGACCAGAGGTGGGGTGTGTCTGGGATAAGCTAGGCCTACCTAGACAATTGGTAAGAAGGATATATGCCTATGTCTTCTGTTGTTTTAAAACCCTTTCCCCTTGTTGTGCTGTGTCCTGCTGTTGAGATTAAACAATACTTTGTTATGAAAAGGCTCTTTAGGGTCACTGCATTCAACATTGGCCACAGCTCCCACAGGGAAGGCTGGCAGGTAGCCGAAGCCAGGGGGACTTACTGAGCAATCAGGGTTAGAACAGAGGGTGTTGCACCCCAGGGAATGAGTGGGAGAATTGCAGAATCTCATCCCAGGACAGGTGAAGGCAAAATGCCAAATGCCTGACGGGGATGCACTCACAGAGAATGGGTGATCAAAGGAACAGATAGCCCTGAGTCATGACAATGTCTAACCCACTGATGAATGTGTGTTACAGGTTCCCCCTCTGTGCCAATCCAGACAGGACAAGAGTTGTTACAGTTCCCAGCTACTGAGGCTTGGCCCTTAAGCTTAGCTTGGTGTAGTGGCTCACACTTTTAGCTCTGGAGGCCCCTGGTTCATTCCCCAGTGTGTGGGCCAGCACTAATTGCTCAAAGGAAGGAATGTTTGAATGACTTATACACCTTGCTGGGTTTTAAATTAACTGTAGCAACTGAAGGGAAGGATTTGGACATCAGTGTAAACAGCTCACTGAAGACTTCTATGCATATGAGTCAGTGGTCAATGAATTAAACAATGTTAAGGTGCATAAAAGAGGAAATGGAGAATAAAATTTAAACTATTATGATGCCCTTGTATAAGGCAATGGTGAGTTGTCACCTGGAATACTGAATTTAGTTCTGGTCAGCCCATCTCAAACAGATGTAGAGAGAAGTAGAAGATTGCAGACGTAGCAGGAGTACAGAGATGAGTCGTGAGAATTAGGGGAATGGACAAACTCTCATGAAGAGAAACTGAAAACATTACTATAGAGCAGCGGCGGGCAACCTGCAGCCCATCAGGGTAATCTGACTCGGCCGTGAGACATTTTGCTGACATTGACTATCTGCAGGCACAGCCCCCCCGCAGCTCCCAGCGACTGTGGTTCACCATTCCTGGCCAATGGGAGCTTTGTAAAGCAGTAGAGATTCTGTCTCAATTCTGCCACCTCCTGCCTGGCATCCCACAACAGAAACAATACACACAGCCCTTATAGATACTATGTATTGGGACCATCTGAGCTATGCCCAGGTTGGATGGACAGACTTGGTATTCTGTTGGTGGCCTACCCTTTTGACTTCTCTCAGCCTGAGATTTTCTGTTCCAAGTGCTGCCAGCAAGACCCTTGTATTGAGAGCTGCAGTGTGCCTGAAGGCAAGAGTCTTCCTTTCATTTGAATTTCAGAAGTTCAATTTCTTCCCTTTGAAGATCACTTTCCCTTAACATTTTATGCTGCTTGTCATCCTCAAATGCAAAGGCTTCATGATCTCTCCTAAAATATTCACAAAGGCCCCTTCAAGCAGAGCGATAGCCTCACCCACGAAAACAAGGGGAAGGAAGAGCTGGGTTTGCTTTTAATAGTGGGATGTTCATCTGAGGCAGGGGTTTCCTTCCTTTCAAACAAAATCTTTGAAATCCCATTAGATGTGAAGAGCTCTTATTCTGTTAGGCCAGATCCCTGAAGTTTTAATTGGGTTCTTCCAGCCCTGAGATCAATGCCTCTACAGGGCTCTGCAAGGCGGTTCTGGAGCAGTGCTGTGGTTCTGTAGCAGTGCTGGTGGTCAAGCATTGGGAAGAGGAGGGTGTCCTGCTTGCCAAATCCAAAGACTAGGTTATTCAGGAAGCTGCGCTCTTCAGAGTTGCTATTAAACATATGTCATTGTGATGGGAATGCCAGGACAGCTGGTGTGTTGTGACCACTGATTATCATGGTGATCACAGTTATCTTATTGTTCCCTTGTGCTCCTCTCATCTGTCTGCTGTATCCATCTGTTTTCCCTCATCTTATACTTAAACTGTAAGCTCTTCAGGGCAGAGACTGTCTTTTGTCCATTGTTTGTGCATCCAACAATGGGACTGGAGTCTGTAGATGCTACTATAATGCAGATTCATAGATTCATAGACTCTAGGACTGGAAGGGACCTCGAGAGGTCATCGAGTCCAGTCCCCTGCCCTCATGGCAGGACCAAATACTGATAAGTCTCTCTTAGTATATAAATATATACTATCTATAGTATACAGTATCTCCATTGACGGTACTCATCTTAAAGTAGTGGAGAACTTTAAATACCTGGTAGTGTCATATCCAGTGATGGATCACTGGATAATGAGATCAATGCACGAATATCCAAAGCAAGCCAGGCACTTGGCTGTCTGCGTATCAAAGTTTTAAACAACCACAACATCCGGATGTCAACAAAACTGCTTGTGTACAGAGCTGTTGTTCTCTCATCTCTTTTGTACGGGTGCGAAACATGGACACTATATAGGTGTCACATGAAGCAGCTTGAAGCATTCCACATGCGCTGCCTCCGCAACATCATGAAGATCCGCTGGCAAGACAAAGTGCCCAATCTCGGGATCCTCAAGAGAGCCCAGATGACACGCATTGAAATGATGATCATGAAGTTACAGCTACGTTGGACTGGTCATGTCAGCCACATGGATGCCAACAGAATCCCCCGCCAGCTTCTGTATGGTGAGCTCTCCCAGGGCATCCGGAATATAGGTCGTCCGCGGAAATGTTACAAGGACACCTCAAAGCCAAACTGCAGTACAGCAGTATCAAACCAAGAGACCTTGAGGACGCCGCCAGCGACAGAACACAGTGGCGTGCAACAGTCAGAAATACCTGCATCGCCTTTGAGGAAGACACTGCTGGCGTCTATAAGAGGCACGCGAACGACGTCACAGAGCATCAGCAGCGCACAATCCACTGACCGCGAACTTCCCATGCGCCATCTGCAGCAAAATGTGCCCCTCTAGAATTGGCTTGTACAGTCATCAGAGGGCACATCATGAGACCAACAATAGATGATCTGCACAGATTTGTCATCATTGGATCGATGGACTACCAAGAATATATGAATTATATTATTTTTAAAGCCCACTCTGTTCCTCAAGTTACCATACTTGGACACTTACACCAGTTTTTTGATCATTTTATACTTGACGTGTAACTTAAGTTGCTTACATCACCTGCAGGAGCCAGGAAGGGTTTTTTTCCCCCCGATGCACAATTGGCTAGATGTGTTCTGGGTAGTGGTAGTTGTGTTTTCCTTTCTCTGAAGTATCAGAGATTGACCGCAGCTGGAGTTGGGACAGACTAATGCTCTGAGGTGGTACACAGAATCCTTTCTAGTTGATCAGATGGTGTTTCTTGCTCACAGGCTCAGGGTCAAACTGTTTGCCAGATCTGGGGTCAGGAAGGATGTCTCCCTGGGTCAGATTGCCAGGGACTGTGGGTTTTGTTTTGTTTTTTACCTTCCTCTGTAACATGGTGTCATAAACAGATAGCTAAGGGTTAATGTTTCTTTTACCTGTAAAAGGTTAACAAAGGGAACCACACACCTGACCAGAGGACCAATCAGGAAACCGGATTTTTCAAAGCTCAGGGAGGGAATTTTGGAGTGTGTGTCTTTTGTCTGTCTCTCTGTCTGTTGCTCTCGGCTCTGAGAGTGAACTTTCTCTCTTCAAGCTTCTGTAATTTTCTGTTTCCAAGTTGTAAGTACAAGTAGACAGAAGTAAAACTTCTATTGTTTTTTTGTATTTACATGTGTGTAGTTTGCTGGAAGTGTTTAAATTGGATATCTTTTTGAATAAGGCTGTTTATTCATTTTTTAAGAAATTGACCCTGTATATTGTCAACTTTGATACAGAGAACATTTTTATGTCTTTTTCTTTCTCTTTTATATAAAGCTTCTTTTTAAACCTGTTTGAGTTTTCTCTGGGTAAGGCTAAGGAACGAAGGGAGGGGGAAATCTCTTTGTGTTAGATTGACTAGGTTTGAATCTGCATAGCCTCTGGGTGAGGGGGGAGACACTTGATCTGTCTGTGTTTGCATTTCAAGGACTTGAAACAGTTCTCCTAGGGCCAGCCAGGGAGGGGAAGCCGGGGAGGAAATAAAGAGGAGACCAAGGGGGAGGGGGTTATTTCCCTTTGTTGTAGACTCAGGGCATCTGAGTCTTGGGGTCCCCCAGGGAAGGTTTTGGGGAGACCAGAGTGAGCCAAACACTGGAATTTTTGGCTGGTGGCAGCGCTATCTGATCTAAGCTGGTAATTAAGCTTAGAGGATTTATGCTAGGCACCCCCATTTTGGACGCTAAGGTTCAGAATGGGGATTTATGCTTATGATACATGGTATGCGGACCTCTTGGGCACACTCACCTAATCAGTTCCCTGCCATTGCAGGAGCCTCAGGCATTGGTGGCACTTTGATGTTTCCTGTTCTATCTGTGGCAAGCTGTTTAGCCTCTTGAGGTTTGAAATGCTTTAATCTAACTAAAATCTTTGGGCTTAATATAGGGGCATCTGGTGAAAATTAATGGCCTGTGATGTACAGAAGGTCTGTTAGTTGGTCTGGATGGTCTGTTGGTTCCTTTTGGCCTAAAACTCTATGAAACTATCTCCTCTGAATTTGTCTCCAAAAAGCATCCATTTACAGTAGCCCTGAAACTAGCTCATTAACTAATCCTTGCAACACCCTTGTGGGGTAAGTGCTATTATGCACAGTTTACAGATGGTGGAACCTCATGGACTGAGTCAGCATCAGCTCATTGGTCTAAAATTTCCAAGACACAGAGTAGTAGCTGAGCAAAGCTAATAACAAAACCATCAAGGTAATATGCATGGTGCAAGCCTATAGAGCTTTGCTACAGTTAAGTGGCATGAAATCCGCATTTCTCACATCACATTGACGTCTGGGGGTCTCTAATAGTAATGACTCAATAATGAGGTGCTAAAAATCCTAATGTTGAGATGATGGAAGTTATATTTTTGCCGCTGATCATCCAATAATTTGTGCAGTTAATTCAGTCTTGGTAAACTGTCAACAAACTGAGTTCCCTATAATTCATTATTGCTACTATTTCATTTTAAGGCTCCATTGTTCTAAGAAACTATGATTTCATTACTCTATATTTGTTTTGGCACTCAGCCTTTTCATTGGTGTTACTGCAGTTAAATCTTTAAGTAATATATTCTACTGAGATATTCATATGTCCTAGAAGCCCTGCAATAACATCAGCTCAGACTAAGAACTTGTTGCATCTCAAAAACTAAGCGGTTTCAGACTGAGCCCAGATCTATACTTAAAAATTCATCAACCTAGCTATGATGTTCAAGGCTATAAAAAATTTTGCACCCTGTGCTATGTAGTTAGATCAACCCAACCCCCTGTACAGACAAGCTAATTCAATAGAAAAATTCTTCCATCACCCTCACTATTGCCTCTCAGGATGGTGGATTAAGCAATGGAAAAACCCCTTCCATCCAAGTAGAAAGCATCTACACTACAGTGCTACAGCAGCAGTGCTGTAGCTGTGCAGCTGTAATGGCTGTAGTGTAGACAGTCAGTAGTTGGATTTGAGACATCCAAAGAAAATCCAAATTGCTGAGGTGATTGAGTAGCTGGTGCTCTTCTCTCTCAATCAGAACTAAACAAATGTGCCAGGATCAAGATCTAGGTCCATGTGTTGGTGAAGGTGCGGTCTTTTGAATGAAATGTAAAACCAAAAGGCCTTGAATACTTGTCTTCACTGAAGATCCCAAGATATTTTTTCTGCCAGTAGGATATAAACATTCTAGTATCCTGGCCAGATTCCAGACTGGGTGACATGTCACTATTATAATTTATTTCTATTATTGTGACACCTAGAGCCTGCAACTGAGATTAGGGCCTCACTGTGCTGGGCACTGTACACGCACGTAGCAAGAAGAGACAGTCCCTGCCCTGAATAGCTTAGTCTAAACAGACAGACAAAGGATGGGAATGGGGAGAAACAGAGATACAAAGGGATAAAATGACTTGCCCAAATCACAGCCAGATTGGCAGAGCCAGATATAACCCCCCAATTTCTCTGCTCCCAGTCCGCTGTCCTATCCAGCCTCCCTCCTGCTCCCGGGACTCCCCCTCTGGTTTTCATTAGCCACCGTAGTCACTTCCTGTCCTACACTCCCTGCGGCCAGTCCCGGGAGCCGTTCCACCGCTGACCCCCTTCACCCCGAGGGGCTGGGGACAGGACAGGAGCCAGAGCTGGTGTGTGGGGGGGGGTTATAACCTTCCCAGGCACTGGCCAGCTCGGGGGTGTCTGGTCCTGCCTACAAGCATCCTGGCTAGGTGACGTCACGCACATCTGTCGTCATAGTAACCATTGACGTCACAGGGGTACCCTATTCGGTAGCTGAGCAGCAAGGGCTCCATGGAAACGGCGGGGGAAGGCGGCACAGGGCGGGGCGGGGTCTCCTGATAGGCAGGGGGCAGGCGCTACGGCCGGGACCCAGCGGGGCCGCCATGACGCAGCAGCGGCAGTTGAGGAGGGAGCGTGAGTGACGCCAAGCGACGGCGACGGCGCACGGGGCATAAGGCGCTCACGTGACTGCGGGGGGCGGGGCGGCCAGACTCGCGGCCGTTGGCGCGCGCCGCGCGTCCCTGCCGACGTCATTCTGCGCCCCACCCCCCACGTCGCCCGCGCGACGCGCTCTTGAGCCGGAAGCCGCGTCTGGGTCTGCGGTCGGTTGCGCGTGGCGGCGTTTCGCTCCGCCCGGGAACGGTGAGAGCGGCGGGGCGGGGTAGGGCAGGTCTCCCCCGCGTTAGCTCCGGCCCTCCGCCCTCCCTCGGGTCCCGGCCCTCAGCCTCGTGATGGGGACACAGCCCCCGCACCCCGAGGCGACCGCTCCTTATCTGACCCCCTTCCAGCCTCAGACAAAATCGCCGATCCATCACCCGCGCGGGACCCCAATACCACTCCTCGCCCCCCGAGCAGGGACCCCCATTCATCTCAGCCCATATCCACAACCCTGAGCATGGACTCCCCATAACCACTCCCGCCCCTGAGCAGGACCCCCGTATCCATCACCCTGCGCAGGGACCCCATAACCACCTCCCCGCCCCGAGCAGGGACCCAGATCTCAACGCCGCAGGGACCCCCCGTATCCAACCCCGCGCGGGACCACTAACCACCCTCACCGCCGCGCAGGGACCCCCCGTATCCATCACCCGCGCAGGGACCCCTATCATCACCCCGCGCAGCGGACCCCCCGTATCCATCACACCCAGCGCAGGGACCCCATAACACCCTCGCCCGCCCCCGAGCAGGACGCCCCATAATCCAGCCATATCCACCACGCTGAGATGACTCCCATAACACCCTCCGCCGCCCTGAGCATGGGACGCCCCGTATCATACATCACCTGCGGAGGACCCATAACACCCTCCCGCCCCCCGAGCAGGGCCCCGTATCCATCACCCGAGCAGGGACCCCATAACACTCCCGCCCCCGAGGGACCCCCGTAATCCCTCACCGAGCAGGGACCCCATACACACCCTCCAGCCCCGAGCAGGACCCCCGTATCCATCACCCGAGCAGGGACCCCCATAACACCCTCCCTGCCCCCGGGCAGGGACCCCGTGACCATCCACCCGAGCAGGGCCCCCATCATTCAGCCCCTATCTCATCCACCCGAGCAGGGACCCCATAACACCCCCTTGCCCGCCCGGCCAGGGACCCCCCATATCATCACTCGAGCAGGGACCCCATACACCCCCCGCCTTCCGAGCAGAGGACCACAGTATCCATCCGCCGCGCAGGGACCCCATAACCCACCTCCCCGCCCCCGAGCAGGGGACCCCCCCATATCCAGCCCATATCCACCACCCCTAGAGCCATGACTCCCATAACCACCCTCCCCGCCCCCGGCAGGGACCCCCGTCATCACCCGCGCCAGGACGCCCCATATTCAGCCCCCATATCCATCACCCGAGCAGCCCCCATAACCCCACTCCCTGCCCCCGAGCAGGGACCCGCCCCATATCATTCACCCCGAGCAAGGGACCCACCCCTACCCTCCCCGCCCCCGAAGCAGAGACCCCCCATATTCAGCCCCATCATCACACCCTGAGCAGGACTCCCCCAATAACCCCTCCTGCCCTCTGCGCAGCGACCGCCCTATCCACCCCCATATTCATCATTGCTGAGCGAGACCCCCCATAACCACCTCCCTGCCCCCTGACAGAGACCCCCCCATCTCATCACTGCCAGACCCCTAGCACCCCCGGGACCCCAGCAGACTCCTCCCCAGCCCCCCGAGTGCAGAGCCTCCATTACCAACCCTGGCACCTCCATCACCATCCATCACTAAGCAGAGTCACCCAATACCATTCACCTGAGCGAGACCCCCTATAGCCCCTCCCTGCACCCCGAGTCAGAGACCATCCATCACTCCGAGCAGGACCCCCCTATCTATACCTGAGTAGGGACCTCCCCGCTCCTGCACCACCTAAGCAGAGACCCCATATCCATCAACCTCCAAGCAGGACCCCATAGCCCACCTGCACCCAGCAAGCAGAGGCCCAGTACCATCACCCCAAGCAGAGGACCCCCTAAGCACCCTCCCTGCCCCATGAGAGACCCCGCTCCATATCCATCACTCTGAGCAGAGACCCCCCCCCTGAGATATCACTCTGGCAGGGATCCTCATTCCCCTCCTCACCCGTGAGCAGGGATCCTCTTCTCCATCTTCTTGATAGCCCCAACGCAAGAGACCCATACTTCCCTGTAATCTATCTCCCTAATACCTCTGACAGAGACACTCCGGTTTCCATTCCTGACTCAGCAGAGATTCCTCTCACCCCTGTATCCATCACCTGAGCAGAGACCTCCCCCATATCCTTGCTTGGACCCCCTGAGCAGAGATCTGTATCCACTGATTCCCACACCCACATACACCCTGACAGGAGAACCCCCTGCCGATTATTCATTCCTCTTGGCTCCGAGCAGAGACCCCTGTATCCATCACCAAAAACCTGAACACCCTGAACAGAGAACCCTCCCCATATTCATCATCCCAACTTCTACTCCCGAGAGAGAGTTCTCCCTTCCCATAACCCTTCCTCCTTATCCCCTGAGCTTATGGCTCCCATATCCTCTGCTTCTCCATAGCAGGCACTCCTCCCCAATTCCATCACTAACTCCCCCCCCCCCCCACACACACACACCTGAGCAGAAACCCCACCCCCACCCCATATTATCCCTCTGCACTTCTGAACAGAGACCTATTGTATTGTATCCATCCATCTATCCCAGCCCTCCCACTCCCGGTATCCATTCCCCTGCACCACTGAATGGAGACCCCTCTCTCCCTATATCTAGCTATCCCAATCCACACCTCTGAGCAGAGATCCTCTTCCCTTCCCTGTGTCCCTGAGCAGAGACCCTCCCTCCCCCATATCCCTGCCTCCCATCGCTTATATCTATCCATCCCAATCCCTCCCATGCACATCCCTGAGCGGAGACCCTCCCCCATCTCCTGTATCTCTCCTTTCCAATCCTTCACCCACATCTATCCACTCAGTCCCTTCCGCCCTGCAGAGTTGAGAACTTTACCCAGCATCCACATCCGTCCCAGGCCCACTGTATATTTCCCAACCCTCCTCTCAAACCCTAAGCAGAGACACCCCCCCATTAGTTACATATCTTTTTCCCCCAAAAAACTGAGATCTCCATACTTTCACACCTCACATCAGCCAAGATCTGACCCCAGGCCTTGTACAATAACTGGCTAGAGACAGGCGGTTCTTATCCTTCCAGTTCATCCAGCCTCCTTCAGTAAAATTCCCCTTCCTATGGGCTGCATGTATCATCAGGCTTTGAGTTATTCTGGGGATGGGAATTGTTTGTCTCTGATGTGAAATATCTTAAGGTTTCATGTTGTGCTGGCTCCAGTGTCCCTCATGAGGCACAGATGTGGTAAATGTCCCATTGACATAAAAATAACAGACCTTCCTTCCTCTGAGCTCATCCAAATGACTTCATTCCTGCATTTCACCAGTGACTCTGCTTAGTTTTACCATTTCTCTGTGCTTGGGACTGCAAAACTACATCAGTTAGTTTCAGTTTCTGGCTCCCAGGTGCTAGCCACACAGAAGCAAAGCTTGGATTGCAGATAATGCATAGTAATGTTTGAATCCAAACTAGCCTGCTATTTCTTATTTACTTTTTCAACGTATCAGATTGTTCCTATGAATGTTTTGTGTGACTGTTGTCATCTCTAACTCCAGAATCATCTCTAAAATATCTAACTCCAGTACTTGACAGCATCTTACACTGGAGAATTTCATTTAATCAGGCAAATAACATTTTTAAGTAGAGTTATATGAAATGAAGGCATTTGGTATGTTTGGGCCTACTACTCAGTATGCATTCTTCTATATCGTGGTACCTGTAGGTGCTTAAAACTGTCCTGATCATTTCCAAGCAAATCTAAGCAGCATGAGTAAATATCAGAGCAGAGACTGTCTTCCTATGTGTTTGTGCAGCCTCTCACAGAATGAGATCCCTGGGTGCTGCCAAAACACAAGTAGTTGAATATGAATTAAGATACTGTTCAGATTGAGTTCAGCTAAGTACTCTAGAACAGGGGTTCTCAACCTTTTTCCTTCGGAGACCCTCCCCCCAATATCCTATAAAAACTCCAAGGCGGGGGGGAGGGGCTAGGCTTCAGCCACTGGAAGGGGGTTGGGAGCCCCAGGGAATGCGGGGCTCAAGGCTTCTGCCCCTTGGGGTTGGGGAGCATCTGCTGGGGCACCAGTGATCCAGGCTTCAGCCACTGGGGCTTGGGGCTCCAAACACTCTGTTTGGCGGACCCCCTGAAATAGCTTGTGGACCCCCAGTGGCCCACCCAGTTGAGAACTGCTGCTTTAGAACACGCTAGAAATCAGAATATAGTATCTAGCACAATGGGATCCCCGTCCATGACAGGGTCTCAGGTGGTATGGTAACACAAATGAATAAAGTGTGGATTCTGCTCAACTTTTATCAGTCAGGTAATGTAGCCTGTGAAATTAGGTATGTTGTCTTTGTGAATCATAATTAGAAATATTCATTGATGCTGTTCTTCTCATTTATAGTGGTCTGTGATGGAGAATTATAAGAAATCCAAGATTGTGGAGAAGCCCTCTCCCCTTCCATTCACCAACCTGCCTTCAGATATTATCGAGATGAAAGTGAAGGATGGCAGCAAAATCAGAAATCTTATGGGTTATGCCATCAGCAAGATGGAGTCGGACTCAGTTAGGCAGATTCTTTTCACTGGCTCTGGCAAAGCCATCAGCAAGACTATCACTTGTGTGGAAATCATGAAGCGACGGCTCACGGGACTCCACCAAATCACCAAAGTACTCTTCAAACAGACTGAAGAGATCTGGGAGCCCATTGTCCCTGAGGCTGGTCTAGACACCTTGACAGTGAAGAGAAATATTCCTGCCATATGTATCTTGCTGAGCAAAGATGCGCTAGATTCCCAAGAGCCTGGGTATCAGGCCCCAGGCTCTTTTGATGCCTTCTGGATCGAGACACTTAAAGCAGAGTCCCAGGGACAAATTAAGAGAAAGCAGGGTGGAGGAAGGGGGGCTGGCCGCACAGGAAAGCATCCTAGATCTGTTGGAGGACGTGGAGAATCCTACAAAAAGCCTTGAGACGAAGATAAATCAGAAGCAATTGTTAATGGCATCAAGAACAAAAAAACCAAGCCACCGAGTGTGGCTCAAGTGTTACCACCAAACACAGAGTGACTGAGCTCCTTGGTAGAGAAGAGCTGAAACCTAGCACAATTGGGAGAGGGGTGAGGGGCATGTGAAACAGATATGGTCATAGCCATGGCAAATAAATTCTCATAACAAATCTGGCATTCTCTTTTGACAAAGTTTTTTGTTGAAGACCTCCTTGGTGATACTTTGCTGCTTATGCTTTAAAAATGAGGCAAGATAGACCGGACTTGCCGAAACTCTGTTTAATGGTAATTTGCCAGAAGTCATGAGGCCAAAACTAATCTGCATTAAATGGAGTAGGTTTCAGTTGCCATGGATGTTGCTTTGAAGATGAAACATGCTATGGCGCAGTCTGAGTGAGCCATGCGTCTGTATTAGAGATGAAAGGGTAGTGGGCTGTGTTATAGAACTCTGAGCTTGAGGTTGCATTTTTGGCTTTCCCTGCCAACTAGCTATTGCAATAGCATTTTGTTGGACTGGACCTCCTAACAGAGCTTTTGGGCTCAGTTTCCCTTTTTTTGGGTATGCTCTGCTAATTCCTTGAAAGAGATTGGTGATCTGAATAAGGAGCTGGGATCTCAGCTCTGGCAGTTAGTGATTGTGTGACCTTCAGGAAGTCACATCCCTTCTATTCCTCATTTTCCTTGTCTGGAGAATAGGGGATGTTGTATGTGTGTCATAGAGGTTTTGCGAGGATAGTAATTGGTATAAATCATCTTGACATACAGCTCTGTATAAGTGTTCGATACAATTGTTAATAGTGAACACCAAAGCAAAAACTATTTAAACCCTGCTTTATGAATCGTAAAGGGGAAAATAAAGTTCCCTCTTGTGTTTTACATTAGAAATCTTGTCTCCGTCCTTTTTCTCTTTTTTGCCAGAGGCCATTAGTAACATTTAGAGGACTGGACTAGAGACATCACTCTAGGCTGAAACCTGAGCACACTCAGCTGTGGTTGAGGAGGAAGGGATTAATATGTTGAACTTCTGTTCTTCTTAAAGAATTGTAAAAGGTTCCAATAGGTTGTTTCCCGTTACAAATCATCTTTAAAGCCTCAGAAAGGTTAACGCTTGTGTTCCCTAAAGGGATTGTGGGGCAGCTTTTTGCGGTTAGGTGTTCTTAAATCTGTTTAGGTACTTTTGAAATAGTTCTGAAGCTTCAGAACTTTGCTGAAAGAAGCAGAGGAAATAATTTAGTTTCCTTATTATGCCATTTCATTTTATGAATATCTGTTTCAGTTAAACATGAGTCAGGAAAAAGATTCTATAGTTGTAATTGAAAGATTGTTACTTGCAAGAACGAATCTTATAAATTGCTTTCTGGATGATGTCCATAATTTCCACTCTCCTGTTAAATGCATCAGCAATGAGACACTAACAGACTCCCTTCAGAGCCTGCCAAAGCCGCTGTTTACTTAAAATAACACTGCTAGGTCAATTGAAGTCAAATGTAAACTTCTGTAAAATCAAGGATTTACATAAATCAGTATTGGAGGGAAGTATTAGTGTGTCTTGTGTCACATTAAGTGAGACACTTTCAGAATCAAGAACAAGTTTTTTTTAATCTGCATGCTCACCAGCACACAAGGTTGACTCACCTACCTACCTCTAAAGTCAAGCATGTAAGTGTCTGTTCAATCATATCACAAAAGTCATGTTTCACAACACAAGTTGCATTCACGATCGCATAAAACTTGATATTTTTGTCAGCAAACTCTTCCTCACCTATGCATTACTCTTGGTGCTTTCATCTCTAATAAATATAAATATTTCCTTGAAACACACAATACCATGAAAATTTTTTTGTGAGGATATAAACATTTGCCTGTCAGTGTTGTGTTCCAGTGCTAATTTATGAGAGACAGAGTGAAAGTGACTCTCCTATATTTGTCCAAGCTGAATGAAATACAAAGTTATACATAGTGTCAATGGTAAAAAGTGAACCAGATTTGTGAAACTTTTTTTCTTCAAAAAATTGATTGTTGATAGTGCGGGGAAAGAAAGTTGGTCAGTTTTCAGAATGGAGAGAGGTAAATAGTGGTGTCCCCCAGGGGTCTGTACTAGGACCAGTCCTATTCAGCATATTCATAAATGATCTGGAAAAAGGGGCAAAAAATGAGGTGGCAAAATTTTGCAGTTGATACAAAACTACTCAAGATAGTTCAGTCCCAGGTAAACTGCAAAGAACTACAAAAGGACTTCACAAAACTGGGTGACTGGGCAACAAAATGGCAGATGAAATTCAATGTTGATAAATTCTGAGTAATGTACATTGGAAAACATAATCCCAACTATATATATATATATATAAAATGTCAGGGTCTAAATTAGCTGTTACCACTCAAGAGAGAGATCTTGGAGTCATTGTGGATAGTTCTCTGAAAACATCCACTCAGTGTGCAGTGGCAATCATAAAAGCTAACAATGTAGGAAATATATCAGAAAGGGTTAGATAATAAGATATTTTCTATCATATTGTCTCTACAAAAACCATGGTACGCCCACATCTTGAATACTGTGTGCAGATGTGATTGCCCCATCTCAAAAAAGATATACTGGAATTGGAAAAAGGTTCAGAAAAGGGCAACAAAAACTATTAGGAGTAAGGAACAGCTTCTGTATGAGGAGAAATTAATAGGACTTTTCAGCTTGGAAATGAGACAACTAAGGGGGGATATGATAGAGTTCTATAAAATTATGACTGGTGTGGAGAAAGTAAATAAGAAAGTGTTATTTACTCATGACACAATAACTAGGGGTGAAATTAAAAGGAAGCAGGTTTAAAACAAAAGGAAGTATTTTTTTCACACAGCGACAGTCAACCTGTGGAACTCCTTGCCAGAGGATGTTATGAAGGCCAAGATTATAACGGTTCAAAAAAGAACTAGATAAATTCATGGAGGATGGGTCCATCGATAACTATTAACCAGGATGGGCAGGGATGGTGTCCCTCCCCTGTCTGCCAGAAGCTGAGACTGGGTGATGGGATGGATCACTTGATGATTCCCTGTTCTGTTCATTCCCTCTGGGGCACCTGGCATTGGCCACTGTCGGAAGACAGGATACTGGGGTAGGTGGACCTTTGCTCTGACCCAGTATGCCACTCATATTCTTATGTCACTTATGGTTTTTAACCTTATGGTTTCATTTTTTAGCTGGTGAAGATGAGGTTTTCATAAATTGCTCCCTTTCAGAGGCTTGCTGTTGCCTTTCCTGTCGTCCACTACCAGAATAATTAAATCACATTATAAAGCAAATGTACAAAGATGAATAAAATAATCTGCCTCTCTTGAAAATTATGACCTGAAGATGCTGGCTGCATCTCATTACTCAGGTTCCCATAGCCTGAGGCTCAACTGATTTTTATTAAGATTTGATTGATCTGAAGACAAACGTACTCAATCTTATATGCTTTGTTTAAGGATCTTGTCTGATTCGAAATTATAACAGGAGTTAAAGCTGCATGAAGTCTGTAATGCAGATTTAGAATTTATCCATGTAATTATGCCATGAGTAACAGCCTTGCGTGTGTTTGTGTGAGAGAAATTCATGAGACTTGGAAGCTGCTTGTGAAATTCTTTTTTTGTTTTCAGAGTCTAAAAAAGAAAAAAAACACTGTCAATGAAGTGTCTGTATATCTTCAAGACGGATACAAATTGAGGCCCCAATTCAGCAAAGTACTTAGAGAGAAAACCTGGCAGACTGAATATAAATAAATGCACTTCCACCAGAATAAACTTACTCAACAAGGTATATGAGGGCTAGAGACACAACTCTACCTCAATATAACGCTACCCGATATAACATGAATTCGGATATAATGCGGTAAAGCAGCACTCTGGGGTGGGGCGAGGCTGCGCACTCTGGTGGATCAAAGCAAATTTGATATAACGCGGATTCACCTATAACGCAGTAAAATTTCTTGGCTCCTGAGGACAGCGTTATATCAAGGTAGAGGTGTATTTTGAAGATGAAGATCTCATTTAAATTGAGGTAACTCGTTTTCAGAAGAGGCATGCTAGTCCTAGCCGCTGGCACAGATCTCCTGTCTTCCTTAAATCTAGGGAGAAGCTTGGTTTTTGTTAACTAATTAGCGGAGATAAGTAACAAGTGCCAAAGACGCAAGCACAAGGGACTGATCAAGCTGAGTGTGTCTAGTAAACCTATTGCCAGAGGGCTCAAATTGCTTTTGTTTTCTACTAAAATACTCTTTTGAAAGAAAGCCAGATCCCAAAATGGCATGTGTAATCCTCTTTAGTGTACCACTTAGCATGTAATGCCTGTTAAAGCTGCAGAGTGTTTTTATTTTTAAGTAGGTGTTTAAGTTAGAAAACTACCATATCAGGTTATATCAACCCACCCTTTTTGACTTATAGAAACTAAGACAGAGGCTGCACTGTTATTCCCAGTGAAGATTTTTGTGACTTCCTACACCACACGAGCTCTGTGATGGCACCAGAACCCAGAGACAGAATTACTTTGAATCAGTGCTGTTAAGAATCTTTCTCTGGAAAGCTATGGATGTCTCTAATTTCCCATCACTTACACATATAGGTACACTTGCTATTTACACAAAAGGAAGCCATGCTGCTGATTCTCTTTGAGAACCCCACAAATGTAGCCACAGAATTACGTGGCAGTTGCAAGTCCTGCCTCCTCATGGCTGAATCAGAGCAGTAAATGTGGCTCTGTTCTGTTGGGAGGATGGAATAGGTTGGCTTGGTCACCCAGTGGTTGTTGCTCTGCTTTGTTCTGACATGCAGGTGATCGTTTGATTCCGGTTCTGTATCCTTTCCTGTATCCCGGGGTGGGCAAACTACGGCCCGTGGGACCATCCTACCCGTCCGTCAAGCTCCTGGCCCAGGAGATTAGCCCCTTGCCCCTCTCCTGCTGTCCCCCCTTCCCCACATCCTTAGCTCGCTCGCCCTGCCACCGGCGCAATGCTCTGGGCAGTGGGGCTCTGAGCTCTTGGGGAAGCGCAGCTGCAGAGTCGGCCTGACCTGGTCTCTGTGCTGTGTGGTGGTGGCGGCAGCAGCGTGGCCTGGCTCCAGCCGGGTGGCGTGGCTGTAGCGCCGCCAGCCACTGGTGCTCCAGGCAGCGCGGTAAGGGGGCATGGAGCGGGGGGGAGGGGATTGGATAGAGGGCAGAGGAGTTCGGGGTGGTGGTCAGGGGGCGGGGGTGTGGATGATGGTCGAGAGCAATCGGGGTTGAATGGGGGCAGGGGCCCTGGGGGGCAATCAGGAAAGGGGGGTTGGATGGGGTGGCAGAGGGCAGTCAGGGGACAGGGAAAAGGGATGGTTGGATGGGGCAAGGGTCCTGGAGGGGGCTGTCAGGAATAAGAGGAGGGGTTGGATGGGGCGGCATGGGTTCGGGGGCGGTCGGGAGAGGGAGTGGGATGGGGGTGGATAGGGCGGCGGGGGTCCGGGGACAGGAGGGGCAGATAGGAGAGGGGGTCTGGGCCACAACCCCCTGCCCTAACCAGTCCTCCATACAATTTACTAAACCCGATGTGGCCCTCAGGTCAAAAGTTTGCCTGCCCCTGCTCTATCCATTGGTTGGCAGGGACTGAGACTGCTGATGCCCAGGAGATACAGGAGAGAGGATGTGTTATTTGTGTCAACATTAGACACAGGTAAACATCTGGATTCAGTGTTCTGCCTGTTGATGGCACACTACTGTGCATGCCAAACCAAGGGGTCAAACTCCTAGAGGGGCCCCATTTGAGAGACTGTTTTGTGGATACCCCTCATCTCACTTGCTCCCCTATAATATCCCCGTGGCAACTACAGCAGTTGCTTTCATAGACGATGGAGAAAGGAAATTGCGTAATGGATTTTTAGCTCTCTGTGCCATTTGGCCGCTGGAAACAAGGAGCAGAGCCACCCTCATGTGACCAGCCAGCTCTCTGCTGACCACAGTTTAAGAACTAGTCTAATTACTACTTGTGTTGTCATAAGAGCCTAGCAACCCCAGTCCCAATCCAGGCCCTTGCTGTGCTAGGCACTACGCAGACACAAAAATAGCCCTTCCCCCAAAGTGCTTACAAGCTAACTGTAAGCAAAGTCTCATTCAGTATCTGGCTTCAAGGTTTAAATTGATAATCTACAGGGGTCAGGAAGGAATGGTCCCAGGTTGTGGTAAGTCTCCTTCATGTCTACACTGCATTCTGGGAGTGAGCCTCCCTGGCTGGGCTGGGCTCCTGCTAGTGTTCCAGAAGTAGCTGTGTAGACATTGTGGCTCAGGCTGGAAGCCACAGGCTCTGAAGCCACAGGAGAGAGTGGTGGGTGGGCTTGAGAGCCCGAGCTGCATTGTCAATGCAACATGTCTGCCGCTATTTTTAAAGTGCTAGTGTGAGTCTGTGGACCAGGGCTGGGACACTCGCTCCCAGAGGCAGTGTAGATGTGCCCCTTGAAGCCTGCAAAGCCTGCTTTTATAAACCAGCCAGAAGTCCCCTCTCTTTCCTGTGCCCATCAGTCTGCAGCATCCACAGCACTCTGGCCAAGCAACTTGGACCCTGAACAATTTGCCATCATATGAGGAGTGTTGTCAGATGCTCCTTGTGTGGTGCTCTGCTCTTGTTCGATGATAACAGTAGGCTGCGTGCGTGTTCCCCCTGTGTGCTGCCCCGGCTCTGTGTGGATCACAGACCCAGCAGACCCCGAGAGAACCCCCAATGACCACAGACTCTAGTAAGGTACGAAGGCACCCAGCCAGATTTATTGTCAGAAACACAGCCTCCAGCTCCCTGGCATAGAAGTCCAAGGTGCTGCTAGCTAGTACATATGTGCTCCCTGACAATGGACACAGCTCAGTCAGTGACGGGACTTTCCATTGCCCCCTTGGTTGGACAAAGACAACTCCTCAGCTGTGCATTCTTATACACTGGTACAAATTACACATCACTCCTGACGTATTGCGGTGCAATCCCTCTGTATAGCAAGGTGCCGCCTCTCACCTCGTACATGTTGGTTCGAACAAACCAACTCTATGCATCATATTCCCCTTTGGCCCTGTCAGTGGGATGGGTCAGCTTGTTCCTTGTTACCTGTGTGGTGTGTACAACTGTGCGAATGTTTTGATATCTGGTGTCCGGTACCTTTTAAGTGTGTCTCTTTTCACAGCATCAGCCCTTTCCTTGCCAGCTTCTGTGAGCAGGGCCTGCCTCTGGCTTACAGCTTAACTTTGCTTTATGTTAGCAAAGTCTTGACCATTACTTTAGTTCAGGCCTCATATTGGGCCTCTGATAAGGGTTTATGTTTCAGGGCCTCGTCTTACTACAAGGAGTTTGCTCCGGTGTTAGATTGGAAGGCAGGCAACTGTATATTCTGCACTGGATTCTTAAACTATGCTTTTGGGGGAGAAGGGCATTTAAGAACTACTCTTATCCCTTTGACAAGATCACTCAAGAGAGACAAACTGTTTAGGCTGCTAAATGTGCAACTCCCACTAGTGATGCACCACGTAATGATGCCACTGGGTTGACATGGACAGGTACTATGTGTTAGGACCATGTAAGCTAGCTCCAGGTTGGATGGACAGAATCTCAGTGTTACTGTCTGTTGCCTACCTGTCCTCTGTCCCAAGTGGTGCCATCGAGACTCTTGCATTGGGAGCTGCAGTGTGCCTGAAGGCAGGAGTCTTCCTTTCATTTGAATTTCAAATGTTCACTTTCCTCCCTTTGAAGATCATACACTTTCCCTTCTTTAACGCTGTCTGCTGTTTATCATCATCAACTGCAGAGGCTTCATGATCCCTCCTGAAATATTCACAAAGGCCCCATCAAGCAGAGCGATAGCCTCACCCATGAAAACAAGGGGAAGGAAGAGCCAGGTTTGCTTTTATTAGTGAGATGTTCATCTGAGGCAGGGGTTTCCCTCCTTTCAAATAAAATCTTTGAAATACCTTTAGATGTGAACAGCTCTTTTGCTGTCAGGCCTGGTCCATGAAACTTTAATGGGGTTCTTCCAGCTTAGGAATAAATGCCTCTACAGAGCTCTTCAAGTTCTGGGGCAGTGCTGGGGTTAGTGGACCCTGGTGGTTAAGTGCTGGGAGCAGGTTGGGTATGCTGCTTGCCAGATTCAAGGACAAGGTTATCCTGGAAACTGTGCTCTGCAGTCCCAATACTAAACTGGTAAGAATGTAAAATAGATGTAGCCCTTCCCCATGCTTCTCTGCCAACAAGACTTGCCTCATCTGCTGTCTTCATACTTTCTTCCACATTCCTCCTGCCCTCACTGAACTGATGGATAAACCTCTACCCTCTCCACCTCCAAATCCATTTGCAAGGCCCACTCCTGCCATGACACCTGTTAAGACATCAGCCAGCTAACTCTGGACAGCTTGACAAGCAGTTGGGTTTAAGAACATAAGGACTGCCATACTGGGTCAAACCAATGGTCCATCTAGCCCAGTAGTCTGTCTTCTGACAGTGGCCACTGCTAGATGCTTCCAAGGGAATGAATAGAACAGGCAATCATCGAGTGTCCATCCCCCGTCATCCGCTTCCAGTCAGAGGTTAGGGATACCCAGAGCACCAGGTTGCAACCCTGACCATCTTGGCTAATAGCCATCGATGGACCTATTTGATTGTTTTCTTATATTTTTTTTTAAACCACTAGTTTATGGTATTAAAATTGACCGTACCGTGGTTGCATTCCTCCCCCATGCCTTTCAAGTGTTGTCTTAAATTGTAATCTCTTTGGAGAAGGGACTCTTCCTGTGTGTTTGTACAGTGTCTGATTCAGTAAACCTTGCCACTGGTTGGCACTTCTGGGAGCTGTCACAATACAAGTAACAGGCAGCGTGGTACAGTGGCTTGAGCATGGGACTGAGAGTCAGGGAAATTGAGGTCTTTTCTGGCTTTGTCACTGATCTGCTGTGTGATCTTAGGTAAATAAGGCAGGTGAGGGAATATCTTTTATTGGATCAACGTCTGTTGATGAGAGAGACTAGTTTTTGAGCCACAAAGAGCTCTTCTTCACGTCTTTTCCCCTCTCTGTGCCTCTGTTTTCAAAATATAAGATTGGGGACTTTTGTGCTTCTTGCCTTGATATTAATGGATGCGAAACTCCACAGCAGGAGTAAAAATTAGCATCAGTGGGAGCAGAGTTAGACCAGGGCTGAGTGATCTTGAAAAACCCACCCCTATATTCTCCATATCCAATCCTGCGAAGTGTCGAGTACCCTAAATTCCTATTGACTTGTGGGGTGCTCTGGACCACAGGATCGGGCTGTCAGGTGCGAGTTTCCTGAGGCTGTGCCCAGCTCTGCTCACGTGTCTGTCCCCTTCCCCTGCTAATCTGGAGGCACGCAGTCCTATCCCTTCACAGGGAGCATGCTCCAAGCAGCTCAGACTACAGGAGCATCTAAAGATCAACACAAACATCGCACTCCACTCTAGTAGGTCCTGTCCCAGCTACTCAGGCTCCCAGTTCTGTGTCTTCAGAGAAGCCAACGTGCTCGCTGTGAAAAACTATTAAACAGCATCACATCTCACCAGCAGGCTCTGCAGAGAGACAGCAGCCACCAGATGGCCCAAGGCGCCTGATTTTTATATGCAGACAATGTGCCACAGCCACAGCTCTTGGCCTAACCCTGCCACGTGGTTTATTTTTGCACTCAGGCTCCTAAACAGAGCTTGTAAAACACTGGAGAGAGGAAAGCTGCTTCGGGCTAGATGAATGGACAACCCTAGCCAAATGCAGCCAACGTTTTAAATGACAATGCGGTGTTTGTGTTTGTCCTGATTCATCCTCTCCGTGTTCCCCCACCTCCTATCTCACCACCCCTAGGGGCCCTGATGGCTGCCCTAGCTAAGAAGGGGGTAGGACTGTCTCTCTTACACAGTGGGTTGCAAATTCTCTCATGCCATGGACCATTTCAAATCAAAATCCTTTTAGGCCCATTTCCACTCCCACTCCTGAGCCCTCCACTTCCTGACGTAGCTAGCAATGGACAGGTCGTTAAGAAAACAAGATGAAACTAAACTCTCACAATGTTACCTGGCTGGTTACTTCTTTCTCTCATCCCTCTTTTTTCTGCTCGGCTGTTTTCTTCCTTTCCCTGAATTAAGGGCTTGACATTTATCATCCTCTCATCTCTCCCATTATTTGTGTCCTCTATGACCAGGATCACTCCAGGTCCCTGTGCCTCTGGCTGCCTAGGTGTATGCTTCCCTTCAAATGTTGGGCTCATCTATCTAGCTAATCACAGCTGATTTGCACTAACAGACCCCCACACAAAGGGGGCAGAGAAGAACTTTGGGGATTTTGAGTGTAAATGATGGAAAAAGCATCTGCAAAACCCAAAGACTCTCAGGTTAGGTTACAAATTGCTTAAAGCATCGGGATTTGCAATATCACTGTTGTTGCAGCTTTGAAGCATATCTGCAGGCCACCTGGAACTGCTCCCAGACACCCTGGGTGCCACAGATTAAGAGCCAGTGATCTAATGGGACAAATGCATTCATCCTAATATTGTTATGCTGGAGGGTGTTGGTAGCAGCCATCAGGTGTGTCTTTTCTATATGGGCAATCACAGACCTTGTTAAGTGTGTGCTAGCTGCCTTTCATTCAGCCTAATCAAGGGAGCAAGTAACTGTCCCTTTGTTTAGTGATTGCTGAACCAGTAGAAGCTACTGCCCAAATCATGGACAGGGCTGGAGCAGAAACTGGGGCACTGAGCACTGACTGGATTGAACAGTGTGTCAACTACAGAAAAGCCAGGAGACAGCAAGGAAGTTCTGGTAGCGTGACCCTGGGAAGAAACCCAGAGAGAGAGCTTTTGGGGGGCAGAGTGCTGACTGGAAACAGGATTGGATTTCCAAACAAGAAAACTGCCTGTTGTTGTTTATTCCTAACCTGTGCAGGGAAACAGACTTTGTGAGCATTCTTTGTAAATAAACTGGACTGCAGCAAAGACCTAGCTGACTCATATAATCAATTTCTCCTCCTAACTGAAACAAGCCGGCAAGGCCTTGAGTGTGAGCTAGCTGCTTGGGTCAAAAGGGACAGCACTATCATGCTGTTTGTATTAGGCTGTTGCCTTGATGAATTGTGACGCCGTTTGCTGCATCATGGTCCCTGGAAGTGATTCTGACCCTGCTCCATGAACACCAGGATGATGCCAGAAAACCTAGGCTGATCAGCGGCCCTACAGCCTATTGCTGCTATTCCGTATGGATTCCATAGCCAGAAGGGACCACTGTCATCTAGCCTGACCTTATATGGCTGGCGGGGACATTCCCCTCCTCAGGTGTTCCCAAGGCACTCCAAGCACTGAGACAGGGTATCTCACCTGGCTCTCATCAGGTGACTGCTCACCCCCAGTCGCCCTTCTGTGTGAATTTGAGCACACCCAGGGGCCCAGACTTTACACCACCAGTTTAATGGCTCACCACAAACTTCCCCTTTCTGTGCCTATAAAAATAAAGAGACACGAAGGGGGGACGAGGGCAATGGGTGGGAGGAGCCTGGAAAGTCACTTGACCCCTCCCCCAACACTGGGGGGCGGGGGGGCAAGGGGCTAGCAGCTGGTAGGGCCAGAGCCTCTCCTCTTCCAGTCCTGCTGCTGTGCCTTCCCACGCTACCTGAGAGGGGATGCTGCCAGGCGCGGTGCAGAGCAGTGGGGCAGAACTCCCCCCCACACACCAAGTAATGTGGGATGGGGAAGGGACGGGACAGGGAGAGCATGGGGACCCTGGGATGGGGCTGAGGTGGGGAGGAGTCACATGGGGGTGTCATGGTGATTCCACGTGCCCCTCTTTGCTGTTGCCCCCTTTATGTCCTGCCCCACTAGTTGCCACCGCGGGGAGTTAATACCTTTCATTGGCCCAACTTCTGTTGGAGAGAGAGAGACATGCTTCTGAGTTGAAGAGCTCTGTGGAAGCTCAAAAGCATGTCCCTCTCACCAACAGAAGCTGGGCTAATAACAAAGATTATTCCCCCCACCTTGTAGCCTGTGTTGGTCCCAGATTAGAGACACAACAACACTGCATCCCTATAAAAATAAACACACCCAGCTGTGATGTTTGTTCTCATCTGTACCACCCATTTCTCCTTTGGGTTCACATGGACCTCTCAGGCACAGAACAACAATGCTGAGGTTGCAGAAAGGGTCTGGAAGAAGTAGAGAAGGTGGCTGCCAGGAAGGCGTGGGGAGCAGAATCTGGCTTGAGCCACAGCCCTCTTGTATGGCCTGAGTGCTGTTTCAGGATTGTGGGCACGGGCACCTTCTCTGAACAGCCCTTAGCAGGGCCCAGCACCGAGCAAAGCCCCTCAGCCTTTAATGGGAATCGCTGGTCAGATGGAAGCCGGTCAGGTCCTGGTGCGTTTGCAGAAACTCATTGTCTCCGTCCTAATAGGAGCTGCTGCCCTGAGGCTGGTTCAGCCTGAAACTGGAGGCCTGGATGGTCAATTACGAGGTGCGATGCTTTCAGTGGGTCGCAGTTTGAAATGCAGAAACTCTGGGCTAGGGTGACCAGACAGCAAATGTGAAAAATTGGGATGAGGGTGGGAGGTAATAGGAACCTATGTAAGAAAAAGTCCCAAAAATCAGGACTGTCCCTATAAAATCAGGACATCTGGTCACCTTAATCTGGGCGGGGGTCAAGAATGGCTAACGGCCCTTCAGCCCGGAGGGAGCGGCTGCGAGTCCTCACTGGGCATGGTGGGGTGTAACTGAGACAGCCATGGTTCTGCAGGAGACGACCACCAGGCTGCCTCCCACTGCTGCTCTGTCAGGGCCGTGATGCCAGCCCAGGGGCAGGGACGGATTAACCCATATGCTAATATAGCAATAACCTTAGGCCCTCCTATTTTTAGGCCCTACTGGTCAGGCAGAGGGTGCGGCCAGGGTCGGGGAAAGGCAAAGCTTAGCAGGAACTCAGCTGGCAGCCTGCTGCATCGCCCCGCGCTGCAGGAACACATTGCTGGGGATCCGGTTAACACTGGTGACCAGACACTATAAATCCAGTTACCACAGGAATCCGTGCAAGCTGTGGGTGCAGTTTGAGCACGCATTGCCCCTCTACTCCCCCCACCCCTAATTTCTGCAGAGCTCTGCTTAGCTGTCAGGGAGGGAAGAAGCTCCCTCTGTCCCTCTCCTGGGCTGAGGCTGGCAGGCAGCTCCAGGACACTGCCTCCCGGGTCCTAGTGCTCTTCACCATCATCTTCTATGTATGTTGGGTCCCGTTTCTGGACAACTGGTGAGTGCCGTGGTGGGGTGCAGGGCCGGGCGGGGTAGCGGGGGGGAGAGGCAGCACCAGCGCAGCAGGGTGGAAAGCTTGCACAGAACCTGCACCCACTCTATCCAGCTTCAGCCAGAACTACTGCCCTGCCCATGTCTAAGGAACGAATTCCCACACATCTGTAGGAAAAACAATTCATCCCATTCTGGTTACCAGTCCTGTAACTTTTACAGAACCTTCCATCAAGGGGCTTCAGAGTTGCAATGCACGGTGTTCAATACTGCCTTGAACTGTAATAAAAATCAAAGAAATCCAACTTCTTTCTTTGATGTATTTTTCTGTACTGGGATGCACAGGCCACCAAGTTCTTTCCTTACGCTGAGCCTAGCGCCACAGGCCAACACAGCTTTGTACTTTTAAGGGGTTACAAAAGCACTGGAGGAACCTAAACACCCAATGTTGTAAGCTTCTCCCTCCCCTCTCCCTCAAGGATTCTAAATCCACTTCTTAGCATGCTCTGATACAAGGACTGGCGGAACAGGCTAAAAGCAGGTTCTGTCCATTTGCTGGTTCGCTAGCAGTTCAATCCATCATAAAAGTACCTCACATTTGATTTCTTTTGAGTTTCATTCCAAAAACTTAAAGCTAAATAAACCTGAAGTTAGACCTCATTTTTCTGCCCCAACTCAAGCTCACTTCTTTCCCAAGTGGAAAATGGTGGGTGAGCCTGGAATGTGATTCGAGAAGGAATGAGAACACAGGCCAATCGCTGCTGACAGGTACACCTGTGTAGCCTTATTGACTTCAGGGAGAACAGATTTTTGCACAAGACTAGATTTTGGTCCCTTCTGCTTTTTCACATCTGATATAAGCAGAATCTCATTCACTTTCTTCCCCTAAACTCAGAGCACTTTAAGGAAAAAAAAATAAGCAAGGACTGCTTGATTTACACGTGCAAAGGAAACAGGAAGCTCTCCCTTCATTCTATACCAGCCCTAAACAAACACCAGACCTGATGTAACAAGGGTGTCACTACAACAGCTGTGGTTGGACTGTTCTTTTGAAAGATCCTTAATGGTTCTTTTAAGATGCTGATTTTCAATAAAATCTTTTAGTTGGGAGTGGTGGTGGGGGAGGGCAGGAGAACACAACAGGGAATAGCTCTGTTTTGTTAACTCCTAGTCATTCAAATGCTGAAAGGCTTTAGATTAAGTTTGTTTCTTGCTGTACAGTGATTTTGAAGAGCTAACATAGTACAGAAGTGCTAAATAGTGTGACTGGGCAACCATCTAAAGAGCCGTGTCCCTTCTAGCTGTCACCTTTTTCTTACAGAAAGCTTAAAACAAACAAATACAAAGCGTGAGGGGCTAGTGCACACAGAACTCATTCTTTAAAACCCTCATATCAGAGCAGCTGATCACACATTCTAGAACAGATCAGCTGAACGTACTGAACTTTGCACCCAGAAGGCCTACACTGGACAATAGAAACCATGTCGAAGAAAGGAGCTGGCAGAAATTAAAGGAGGCCAAAGACAGGATGCAGTGCTGAAATCTCTCCTCTCCTAATGTTCTTTCCTCCTACCAAGACTGGTGGTGAGGAAGTCCAGGCGACTACCAGCCCAAGTGAACCCGCGGCACCCACACCTGGTGAAAAGGAGCAGCCTCCTGTGGCTTCTCTAGCTTCCCTAACCCTTTCCCAGTGACAGTAATGCAAAAAATCCTTCTCCAGTGATCCAGGCGAGTGGGACATGACTTCTCAAGATCTCACTGCATATTGGACTGAGAAGGGCCCACAGAAATGCCAGAATCTAGATGCTGACTTTTCATTGACAATGGGGATACACCAATCAGAATCGTTACCTGACCAAATCAATGTTTGAATATAACAAACGGATTGGCAAGGGAGAATGGCCCATCTATGCGCCTTCTACGAAGAAAGTGAACTGTTTTTATTGCCACCTATTTTCTGATACCAAAAGGTGGGGAATGCTTTGCAAAGGCTGCAATGGGTGGAAGAATACTGCATGCATTACCAATCATGCAATGAGTGAGCAGCATACATTGTCTGTTAGCGGCTACCATGCCTGAAAGAAAGCGAGTGGCAGAATTGATACCCAAATTGAAAACCAGTTTTGAAAGCTCATGCTTATTGGAAGAATGTTCTCAGGCTGTGGTTCAAGGCCATCTTCAGAGAAAAACCTTTCCTAGTTAGTGCCCCTTCTCCCCTCAGACACGCAGCCAGCAGTGCCTACCACTTCTCACTGTTCCACACTGTTCCAGCCTCTCCAGGGGCCAGAACGCAAGCTTGATTTGTCTCTGCCTTGGTGCCCTGCAAAGAGCCATTGCTGACTTATTGCCTTAATAAAGCAATCTCCCTCCGGCAGCAGACCATGCCCTCCTGGCCCCGGTTAAGGAGGGGGAGGGGGGAATGGAGCTCCAGGGGTTCTGGATTTTTCCAGAGATTAATTTTCCCGGGAAAGCAAAGGTCTGCTCTATTTCTTAACCTGCTATAAAACACAAGCTGAGTGCTTGAAAGAGCTTGGGCACACAAAGTCACAGAGCATCCCTGGGCTCCAGTGGTTCCAGGAGACCACGGTCCTCCTGGTGCCTGTAATGTCAGTGTTACCCACCCCTGGCCCCCTCTTTCCACCTCTGCTGGGCTGGTGGCATGATGTAGCCAGGCAGCCCTTGGTCAGGAGCCGCTCTCCTCTGCCTGCAGCCCGTGGGCACAGCGCAAGAGTGGAAGGAAGACCCATGCGGGCTGGAGCTACAGCAAGAAGGCTGCTGCGTGCGTGTTTGGGAGCCACAGGCAGGCTTAGCCCCCATCTTCCCTCTATCAGACTGCAGGACTCTGGCCATCTGGAGATGATCCTGACTCTTCTCTGAAGGCATCAGTGAAGGAAGGGAATCTCCAGCAAGAGCCAGAGAGCAGTGGAAGGAACAAGGGAGCTGGAGGATTCCTACTGTGCAGCTCTCTGGGCTCCTTGAACTCCCCTTCCCTGTGCTGTTGGGCTCCTGCACGTGGCTCCTTGACTAGGGCAGCACAGGGGGACAAGTGGTGGCACCTCCTACATAGCAACCATTTATGGCACCAGCCTGAGTCATCGCTCCCAGTGGATCCTGCAGATCTGTGACTCTCCCTCCCTTTTCTGACAGGAGCAAACAATGAAAGAGGCAGCAATGCTACCATTTAGATTAGCATCACTGTGCGGCTGAGTTACCCCCTCTCTGAGATGAGTGGGACAGTTCACACCTCTGTGAGCTATCGCTCCAGGCTCTCCGCAGACTCGGCTCTCCTGTGTCGGTTGCACGCGGGTCGCATTTTGGAGGGTTTTTTTGCAAACCTAATGGCTGGAGACTATCTTAGTTTTTTAAATGACAGCTGAGATTCTGGGGAACAAGTTAGCAGTTCGACAGAGGTGCCAGTCTGCTGTATTGACATTTACCAGCTCGAGCCAAGGCCCCCAGTCCAAAGGAACCAAGCTTGGACTGGATGACTGCCAAGGTGGATATGAAACTCGAGAGGGAGATGGAGAGTCATAGGTGCCCCACTCCGATCATGAGGAACAATCTCATTGCAATTGGGAGCTGCAGCAGCAGGGAGGGTTTGTCTGGCAGTCAGAGAGCCGCCCCCTCTCTGTGAGAAGGCATCCAGCACAGCAGTGCAGGTTCCCCACGGGACTGGGACACGAGTTGTACGGCTCTAATGCAGCTGCATTATTGGGCAAAGATGAAGCCAGGTCTGAGCGATGGGCGGACATTCACCCATCAAAGCCATGAATCACAGATCAATTTCCATTAAAGGCAAGAAGGTTCCCTGCCTCTTGCTAAAAATAAACCCTCAGAGTGCCGGCTGGGGATAGAACTGACTGAGAGACAATAGCATCTTCTCCAGTAACTGGCTGGTGCAGCTGCTCAGCTGCAGCATTGCATGCACCACTCGGCTCAGTAGCACGGATTCCTTCCTGACCCATCCTGAGTGTCTGCTCCAGGAGTCTAAGGATCATCCTCTCTTCTCTTCATCTGCTTTGCTGTTCTCCTTTCTCCCATCTTCCTTTCTGCACATCGCCGCCTGCGTCCTCACTCGGATCCCTCTCGTCTTTCCATCTTGTAACCACAGACTGGGTTACAGAACGGTTTGGTTGCAGCTGCCTGCCAATGGTGCTCTAGGCACTGCATGGAGAGCCAATCTTTCCTCCCTCAGCAGATTCCTATCCTGCTTCCTTTCCATTCTCTGTCAGGGCCGGCTTTAGGAAGTGCAGGGCCCAATTTGAACAGTTTCGATGTGGCCCCAGCAGGGATGACTGAAAAAAAAAAACATAAAAAAACTCATGGGGCTTGTACTCACCGGGTGGTGCTCTGAGTCTTCGGCGGTGGGTCCTTCACTCGCCCCAGGTCTTCAGCGGCACTGAAGGACCTGCCGCCAAAGTGCCACCGAAGACCCAGAGCAAGCGAAGGACCCGCTGCCAAAGTGCTGCTGAAGACCCAGAGCAAGTGAACGACCTGCTGCCAAAGTGCCGCCGAAGACCTGGACTGCCACCATGTGAGTAAAAATTAAAAAGGCGCCTCTAGCCAGGGAAGGGATTCTCACTTGGCGTGGGCCCCTCTTGGGCACGGGGCCCGATTCGGGGGAATTGGTGGAATAGGCCTAAAGCCGGCCCTGCTCTCTGTGGTTAGATAATGCCCCAGTCTTTTCCAAGCTGTTTCAAGATGGAGCGCTCCTCGTTACCCAGGAAGACACTCACTACCATGGAGCATTCCTGAAGACAGTAAGTACTGGCTGCGCTCTGACCTCCTGTCTCCTGGACTGGAGCGTCTTCCCAGTACCACACAGGCTCTAATCAAACACAGCAGCAGTATGTGGCAGGACACGGAACTACAGCTGACTGACTAGGGGCATAACCCTGTCCCCTGCTAGCTGGCCGGATGTGCCGAGGCCAGTTTGAGAGTGGAGAGCAAAATATTGTCCATGAGCAGCAAAACCTCACCCGAGGGAGACGTTTCCCATCCACAGGCAACCCTGTAACGTAGTGAGAAAAGCCAACAATGTTTCACGACGGGCTGAATTCCGTCTCAATTCTGGGCCCCTTCCAGGCTGGGGTGGAAAACTGAAGGTCACCTTAGCTGCTGGTTGGAAAATAGAATTTTCCTTTCGTGGGAAACTCGAATGTTTCACAATTTGTTTTAGTTCCAAATTGAAACAAATTGTCAAAATTTCTCGTGGAAGGAAAATTCTGAAAAAATTCAGTTTGGAGACATTGAAACATTTCACTTCAGTGTCCAGTCATTTCAGTTTGTATAGTGTCAGCACAGTACCAGATAAAATGTTAAATATAATATAGACAAATATATACTATTAACATGAATATGTCAAAATGAAATTAAACCAAATTAGAAAGTGTAGAAATTTCCACACTTCCCCCTCTAAACGTTTGTTGACATTGACACAGTCCTTATATTTTAAAGACGCCTCAAACCTGTGTATTGAAAACATTAGAATAAGGACTCTAGAGCCAGTTACCTTGTGGCCACCCTTTCAGCATGCAATGGGATGGATGGTCTAGTGGCTCAGGCACTGGCTGGGACTCCAGTTCAATTCCCAACTCTTCTATTGACTGCTTGTGCAAGTCCTCATTCCTGACACCCTGTGCAATCCGGAGCTAACACCTCCCCGTCTCAGCGGCACTGCGAGGTTCACCTCTGTTGGTGAGCGTGAGGTGCACAGATTCTCTGGTGACGAGGGCCAGATAACTACCTAGACATGCGCTGTTTTGTTTCTGCCTAATGCCTGCCAGAGGAACTCAGCATTGTTCCAGGAGTTGTTTTTCTGCCTGATGTTCTGCAGTGACAGCTGTTCAAAGAATAAGATCTTTGGCCTTTCTGCAGGACATTAAGGACAGCCCTGGTGATTTCCAGCATTGATGTCTGCTGCGTCTGCCGAGCTATCCGGAGTAATGCCAAGGCACTTGTTGTTATTGTTGTTGTTAAGGCCAAGATAAAGAGCTTTCTTCCTATGTCACTGCCAGGTCTTTTGGCAAAAGGTCAAGATCTGCTGGGAAGGAGAAAGCAACTGGAGATCGAAGATATCTCAAGCATCTCTTTGATGACAAGAGAGTCTCAGGGTTGATTGTTTATTTGCTCACCGTTGCTTTGTACCAGACAGTGTCCCACATGTGCAGCAGGCTTTCAAGTCAGGGGTATTGTCCTCGCTCGCCTTCGTTTGATTCTTTCGCTGGAATTTGATGTGTGTTTTACGGGGAAGCTGGTCACTCCACAGTGGGTTTGTGCTCATCAGGCGGTGCTGGACTCCGTTAATGCTGAAGTCAGTGGGAGCTGAGGGGGTTCTTCAGATACTCCCAGGACTAGGTTTGTTAAAGGCCATTGTGAGTAGAGATATGTGTAACTCACTGTTCTGGGGTGTGTGTGGGTGTGTGTGTGTGTCACTTGTGTCTGAGCCACACAAAAAAGAAGTCTGCTACACTCGGGGCAGGGGAGGGGGTGAGAACAAGTGCTTTAGCTTTCGCCATAGCGGCTTATGCCTGATGACCAATATAACAATCCATACACACGTCCATGTGGAATCCTGCGCCCAGCAAGGAAGGGGTGAGGTTAGAGGGACCCACGTGGCATAAGAAAGAGAATGTGAGTGTGGCCGGAGAGGGGGTAGGGGTTAGCGCTTCATGCTGAGAGAACGAAGGTGACACAGACTGCAGTCAGGAAGGTGGGATGAGATGAGAACATGCACGTGTCACAATGTGACCTATGTACCATGGGCCTCAGCGGGCAATGAGCTTCACTAAACACACATGGCCCTGCCGTGGGAGCAAAGGGGCGCTCCTAACAGGGTGACCCTTATCTTCCACGGGTGCCCACCCACTAGAGGGTGACAGTGCTCACCCACGCCTACAAAGCCGGCTGGGTCCCAGCACCAAGACCACGCTGGTGGAAGGGTGGAATTCGTATCTGATTAGGGTTGCCAATTGTCTAATTGCACAAACTCAAGCACCCTGTCCCCACCACCCCCACCGCCCTTTCTCCAAGGCTCCACCTCCCCCGCTCACTCCATCCGCACTCCCGCTGTCGCTCACTCTCCCCCACCATCACTCACATTCACTGGGCTGGGGCGGGGGGTTGAAGTGCAGGAGGTGGTATGGGGTGCAGGCTTTGGGAGGGAGTTGGGGTGCAGGAGGGGACTCAGGGCTGGGGTGGGGATTGGGGTGCAGAAGAGGGGTGGTGGCAGGCTCTGGGAGGGAGTTTGGGTGTGGGAGGGGGCTCAGGGCTGGGGCAGGGTGTTGGGGTGCAGAAGGGGGTGGGGGCAGGCTCTGGGAGGGAGTTTAGGGGTGAGGGGCTCAGGGCTGGGGCAGGGGTTTGGGGTGCAGAAAGGGGCCAGGGGGCAGGCTCTGGGAGGGAGTTTGGGTGCAGGAGGGGACTCAAGGCTGGGGCAGGGAGTTGGGGTGCAGAAGAGGGTGGGGGCAGGCTCTGCGAGGGAGTTTAGAGGTGGGGGGTTCAGGGCTGGGGCAGGGGGTTGGGGCACAGGAGGAGGTGAATGGTGTGGGCTTCTGGCAGCACTTACCTTGAGTGACTCCTGGAAGCAACTGGCATGTCCGGCTCCTAGGCTCAGGGGTGGCCAGGTGGCTCCGCGTGCTGCGCCTGCCTGCATCACAGTCCCTGCTACAGTTACCGCCCCGTGGTTCCCGGACAGTAGGAGCTGTGGAGCTAGCGCTTGGGGCAGTGGCAGTGCTCAGAGACCCCCTGGCCACTCCTGTGCCTGGGAGCCAGAGGGACGTGCCAGTTGCTTCTGGGAGCCACTGGAACCAGGGCAGGTTGGGCGCCAGCCTTAGCCCTGCTATGCTGCCGGCCAGACCTTTAGGAGCCTATTAAAATCTCCCGGCTTGGTTTCAGTAGCCACTGGGAGATCGATTCTGATTCTGGGAGACTCCTGGCCAGTCCAGGGGGGTTGGCAACTCCATATCTGATGGGCAGGTGCCGCTGTGCACCAGTTCTAGCTGGTGCACCCTGGGATACAATTACTGTTCTGCACCAACGACACAGGGCTTGGGAGCCTGGGTATGAACTCGGCACCTTCTGCATCAAGAAAAACACAGGTCTCCACTGTCTGAGCTAACGGGATCCTCGCCTAGCACCTGCAAGGTGAGGATCCTCACTGGGCCCAGCCACAGGAGGGAGATACACTCAGACATAGTGAACCAGTCTTTTACGTACTCCCCTAGAAGAAAAGTTGTTACAGGCATCTGGGCCAGATGGGCGTTCAGGACCCATCTTGGGAGCTGCTTTGCCAATAGCCTCAGTCCTACAGATATTCACAGTCATCAGCAGGTCTAGAGCCTGGGAACGTCTGGGTTCACGTGCATAAGAGAGAGGAGAGACCATCACATGCACGAAGCAAGTGCCTGACACTCCTGTGCACATGCACACACATTACCGCGGGGGCTCGGGCTGGATGAATTGTTACACCGATGTGGCATGGAGCTGAGATTGTAAAGAGCAAGCCTCACATCTGTGCAGGATTTATAATGGAAGATGACGACAGAGGACGAGCCAAGTCGCAGACAGGTACAAGAATATTTACAAATAGGTGTGAGGTCTTAGGGCACCCTGCAGCTCCGGGACACTTCCTAAATCATATGCTCTAGCTCCACCCCCCTAATTAGCACAACCACCCCATGCCAGGCACTCATGGATAAATAGCCTGTCCTCCACTGTGAACTGATGGGGGCGGGGGGGGATAAGGCAGAGGCAGGTAGGTAGGTTTGGGAGTGTGATAAGCATCTGGCCATGCTGGAGCAGACTGTGCCCCCGCTGGCCATCCTGCCCTCCCCCTATGGCAAACACTGGGGAAAAGCCGGTTCCAATGACACACAAGCCTTTCCTTGGGGCTTTCTGGGGCAGGGGTGGACTATGCTGGGGAGGCTGGAGCGGCTGCACAGAGAGCAGAGAGCAGGGATTGGGGTCAGCAAGTGAGCCCTGGGCAGCACCCCCATGGCTCTCGGCTGGAGCGCGGCTGACTATGACTGAGTCCTATGGGGGCGAAAAGGGTGGGGTGGAGCACCTCTGGGCCGGGCAGCTAGGGACAGACACAGCAGTGGGGAACTGGACACATCCAGAGCGCAGTAGGAGAACACGGGACATCAAGCTTCGGGCTAGGGAGCCTGGCAATGGGGGGTTTGAACTGGGACTCTGCTGGTGGGTCTAGCCGCCGTGCAGGGCGTTGAGCCCCCAGGTGTGGGGAAGGCTCCTGTCTCTGCCTAGCGTTCTGTGTGCCGAAACACTGGCACCTGAGCCGCTGGGGGCTGCATCTCCTGCCCTGCCCCCGGGGAGCTGGCCGTGGGCTGGGGCCTGGCAGCCTGCTCCTGCTGTCAGGGAGAGCGAAGGGGAGCTTTGCCATGGATTTCAAGGGAAGCAGGTGGGGGCTCTTGGGGTGGCTGGGGCAGGAAATGGGAGCGGCCATAGGGAGTGGGAGAGAGAGCACGGCTCTGCCAGCAGCTCCAGGGTGCTGCAGCGAGGGCAGGCAAGGCCTGGAAGTGAAGAGGCCTCGGAAGGTGGCTGGTATCTAGGAGCAAGCTAGTCAAAAGCAAACACCTGCTGCTCCACTGTGCCCGCCTGCTGCGTTGTGAAAGTTGTGCCGGCGCATCCGATCACGTAGTGGCTCACAGCACCACCGTCTGTGCACGAGGCAGGGCTACAAGCGGCACCCGGCTACTGCCGCTGCTTTCCCCATCCAGTCTCCGAAAGGCACCTCGGTGCAGGATTACGGCTGTTTCGTTGCAACGGGAAATTTGCAGGGCGTCTAGGGAAGGAGAAAATCAGCATTGAGCGTCCAGGCCTGCGCTGAGCCGTGTGGAATTGTGCCCACAGCTGCACACTCTAGTGATGGTGAGCTGGCCGCTTCCGCGTGCACTGGGGAGTGAATGCACAGTCACTGCCCCTGTGCGGGAACTGCTCTCTTGGGCAACGCAGCAGGGACTGACCGGGGACCTCCAGAGCTGCACGTGTGAGCGTCTAGAGCCAGAGCTGACGCCGAGAGCCTGGAGCTAGAGGGGCTCCTATTATCTGTGTGTCAGCGCAGAGCAGAACCTGTTACCTATGCGGAATGTGCCCATGTGTCTCTGAACAAGCACAGTTCTAATAATCTAGGGTCCCAGTCTGGGCTGGCCCTGAGCAGACCAACAAGAACGACCCCCCGCCACACACACACATCCTTGTGCCCCAGCCCAGCGGTCTTACAGCACGCAGGGCTGGCAGTTCCGACCAAGCTAGCCATCATCCAATGCAAGCAGGGTGGGATGGAGGCAGCGCCCAAGTCCCACCCCTGCCCTGTGTGTCAGAGCTGGCCTGATACCAGGGGGTGTCTCTATACTCTTTCAAAGGGCGGAGGTGCTGGCATGATGACAGACGCTTCCCACAGAGCCCAGCCAAATCCAGCTGGGGCCCCCCCCACCAGCACTTTAAGAGCTGGTTAATCGCTATTACATTACAGGCTGGTGTGGGGAGGCACCGGGACAAGGGGGTTGGAGAAGGAGAGCGCTGAACTCCTGTGGCACTTTCCAGCTTTATCTACTAGAGTGGGGTTTGCAACCAAAGCTACAGAGAGAGACTGGAGCCAGGAAAGTGCTCACTGGCAATGGTTGGACCCAGGCGGATAGGTGCATCAGTGGGGACTGGGCAAGGAGCAATTGCTCCAGCGCTAGGCTTTTGGTCTGGCTGATTGCTGCTCTAATTACAACGTGGTTGGGCGAAGTCTGCAGTGAAACAAACTATAGGCCCACTCTCGCTCCCCTTGGAATTGGTGGGAAAACGCCCACGGACATCAGCAAGTCAAGCTTACCCCCTGCCCTCTACCCAGCCTGCTGCTGATAGGCATAGGATAGATTTCAGATGTTGAGTAGCTATAAAAGTTTAGTTTCCAGCCATCCTGGAGCATGTGTGTTCATCTGTGATCTGATCTTACTGTGTGTGTAAACCCCCACACTTGCATTGCAACAGCTTCCATATGAGGACAGATTAGTAAGACCGGGACTTTTCAGTTTGGAAAAGAGATGGCTAAGGTGGGATATGATTGAGGTTTATAAAATCATGAGTGGTGTACAGAAAGTAGATAAGGAAGTGTTATTTATTCCTTCTTATAACACAAACACTAGGGGCCACCAAATGAAATTAATAAGCAGCAGGTTTAAAACAAACAAAAGGAAGCATTTCTTCACACAATGCACAGTCAACCTGTGGAACTCCTCGCCAGAGGATGTTGCGAAGGCCAAGACCATAACAGGGTTCAATAAAGAACTAGATAAGTTCATGGAGGATGGGTCCATCAATGGCTATTAGCCAGGGTGGGCAGGGATAGTTCCTTAGCCTCTCTTTGCCAGAAGTTGGGAATGAGTGACAGGGGATGGATCACTTGATGATTCCCTGCTCTGTTCATTCCCTCTGGGGCACCTGACATTGGCCACTGTCAGTAGACAGGATACTGGGCTGGATGGACCCTTGGTCTGACCCAGTAGGGCCGCTCTTATGTTCTTATGTAAATAAGGGAAGCCACTGGTGGCTACATAGTGCCTGTTTTGTTCTGGGAACTCTGTGGCCATGTCTACACAGCGTTTTGGAGCGGGGCCACAAACTCGGGCTAGCAGGGCCTGCACTAGTGCTCTGCAATCAGCTGTACAGACAGCACTTTGAAGTAGTGCTTTGGGCTCTGAAGGCCACCCCCCCATCCCTAATTTTCAGCTGCAACTTCAAAGCACTGTCTATACGTCTGTTTTTACAGTACTAGCGCACGGCCCTCCGGCCGTCTGTGGCCCCAGGCTGGGCAGCTCACTCCAAAATGCTGCATGGACATGCCCAGAGTTCCCAAAACAAGCACTATGTAGCCCTCAGGTTCTTCCCTTATTTACCCCACCAAATGCTGCAGATTTCCCTGGGCCGGGCAGGGTGACTGCTGGGTGGGCCAGAAACATCCAGAACTGGGTGTGGCAGGCACTGGGTGTGCTCATTCGTTGCTTGAAGCTACCTAGGTGTTTTCCATTGTGGGCAAACAGCCTGGCAGGACACAGCTGGAGTCACTCTGAGAGTGGACCAATGGGAAAGCAAGGGGATGAGGAGGAGTTTATAAATAGGAGCAGTGAGCGCCAGGTGCTGGAGTGGAGGACCCTGCAGGGCAGTGGAAGGTTCTGCTATGAAGATTGTGTTCCAGCGCCAGTTTGTTGGATTCAGACTGCAGCCTCGTGCACCGCGCCAGAGAAGGAGAGGACTAGAACTGTTGCAGGCTGTGCAAATTGCAGACTGTCATTCCAGAGACGCAAGGGAAGTTGGAAGGAGATGGTGGGGTTATCCTCATTCCCCAACTGTAAGCCATTGGCATGCCTGACGGGGGGGCTTGGACAGCATTCCACAGATACTGAGTAGGGTAAGTCCTCCCAGAGATGAGCTGTACGGGTGAAGATGTATGTGCCGGCAGGCACAGAATTATATTTTGCAACTGAACTTGTGATAGTAACAAGCACTAAAACTTGGGGATCCCCACCCCTCAAATGTCTCTCTTTAAAAAAATGATTATTGACAATAAGTCTCAATAGTTTCCAGAGTTATGAGGAAGAGTGTGTGTGTGTGTATTTGCCTTTAGAGGTTTAATGTCATTCTCCTTCTATCAGAGATCTCACACTGTATAATAATTATCATGAAAAGGCTAACCTCTGATCTGTCCCACAGCAGAAAGGTAAGCTGAGATACAAGAAGGGGAAAGATACTGTACTTGACACTAGCCTATTAAAATATGGAGATATACATATCTCATAGAACTGGAAAGGATCTTGAAAGGTCATTGAGTCCATTCCCCTGCCTTCACTAGCAGGACTAAGTCCCAGATCCCTAAATAGTCCCCTCAAAGATTGAATTTATAACCCTGGATTGAGCAGGCCAATGCTCAAACCACTAAGCCATCCCGCCCCCCTTCCCTAAACTTGTTATATATATAGCTAGAGGCACCTGCAGTAACTCATCTCAATGGCAGTGGCTGGGACATAGAAAGAGAACAAGGAAGTGGGTTATGACTCGACAGAGGGGATGATTACTGAATGTGTTGTACACGTAGGAGGTGCACCCAAATCTAGCCTGCCTGATGAGTTAATATTCCCTGTGTGACATATTCAGATTCTATGCAATTCAAGCTTTCCTTTAAAAAGAAACAAAACCTCACCACTTTTTATGGCTCCACAGAAGCCCTTCCAAATGTGCACCAAGTGCAAACTGAGACAGTGTTGGCTTCCCGAGTCTGCAGTCACTCCAAGCGGTGCTATCTCCCATGCACCCATTAACCCTGTCAGAGCGAATTCCCCACTCTGGCACTTTCACTGCAGAAGGTGGTGCCCACAAGGATTCTCAAAATTAATACTGGCCACTCCAGGCTTGTATTAAACTCCCAAGGTTACAGCTTCTCTCTGACCTCGGATGGGTAGATGCTGCCACCACCCAAGTGCAGAACCCCTTTGAGAGGCCAGGAAGGCACACTTGGGAATTCCTTCCTGTGGGGCACCCTCAAGTCCTTTCACCCCCTCTCCGGGGAAGAGCTGAGACAGAGAAAAACAAGGAAATCAGCTGTTGCCACCAGCTAATTAAACAACATGTACACAAATCTCTTAGGGACACAAAAATCCAATCCTGTTCTTAAAAAGGTAAATTTTATTAAAAGAAAGAAAGAAAATACATCTGGGAACTCTGGCTATTGCTAGATTTTTAAAAGAGCAACTACAAGGATTAAGCACCAAGAATAACTGTCCTGAGGTCCAGCTTAAAGGTTACAGCAAAACAAAGGTTAGCACAGAGGAATCCACAAGTCATTAAGAAATCAAAGGGATAAACCTAACCATGGCTTCCTAGACATTTCCTGATCTACTTACATATCTGGGGTTTTAAATGAGTAGTTTCTAGTGTTAGGGAAAATACCCCCCCCCCCCATTGTCTTAGGCTCTAGGCCTTTGAGCAAAATAGTTTAGAGCCTTAGTTTAGCTTGTTTTACTGTATAAAGGGCATGCCAAGGCAGAAAGATGTAGTCAGGGCCCCCAAAAGAGGAACTAGAATTGGATAAAGGGGAACCAGGAGATCTGTTAAGTTACAACAGCTGAGCCTGCTGTCGGGACTACAGAAAAAGTGCTAGAACGGTCAAACCGCAGACTTAACTGGCAAAGACAATAACAGGAAAATAGGAAAATGTGTGAGAGTTGCTTGCTAAATAGCAATATGTATGCCATAGGGTAAATATTAGTCATGCTTTGCAGCATTAGCAATTTGTATTCCAAATAAGGCTGTATCTATGTGTGACGTTTTGCGGTTTTAACCTTTATAAGCTCAGTAACATTTGTAACAGGCAGAGCAGCTTAACCCTTGCTAGGGTGACCCGCTGGCTCTCCCTGTGTGCGCACACTTGTAATCAATAAAGGTGCCTCAGGCTATCTGATTCAAATTCAATAGAGTGGTGGTCTTTTCCCCAACACCAGGTATGATACTGATGATTTTTTCATACTTGGCCCAAGCTTCTTACAGCATAACTGCTGCCTGTCTGCCTCTCCCTGGGACAACACAGGCAGACAAACTCTTTTTTCTTGGTTTTAAAAAGTTCTAGCCTTCCCATTGGCTTTTTTGGTCAGGTGCCCACTCGCTTCCTGTTACCTATGCATCACAGTGAGACTTTTTAACCCTTTACAGGTAGAGCAATTAGAGAACAGCTACTAAGAGGGATTTTATAGCTATTGGCTGGCTGAGTGTCCGTAAAAGGAAGCTACCCCCCCTTCATTTATCACATACCCCATTAGATGTTAATTCTGAAGCCCAATGATGTCCCGTTAACTATTAACTATTTCACTGCTGATTACTTTAGGAGTGACATTCCCAGGACGGCATGGGGGTGGCTGCTTCAGGGAAGGTGCTGCATAGAGAAGAGACATAAAAATTGAGATGAACTAGAGAAGCAAAGGGCAGGGATAGCAGCAGTTCGAAAGAGGAACAGAATTTCTTGCTGAGTGATTAGTCATTTCAAGCCTTGGTTTAAACCATCCCTTGATGCCAGTGGGAGCTCGGCTGCAGACTGAGGGCATTATGTAGTCTTACTTCACATCCTTCTCCACAGATCCTAGTAACTCGCCCTCCCCAAAATGAGTTCGGCTCCATTGCCATGTGCTGTCTTTTCCCTGTATTGTATAGGACTTTACAGCTTTGATTTATTGCAATAAGTGCTTAAATCTTGCTCAGTAGCTGAAGAACAGGGACAGCTCCAGGGGTTTGGCTGCCCCAAGCAGCCAAAAAAATAATAAAAAGGCCGTGATCGCGATCTGCGGCAATTCAGCAGGAGGTCCTTCACTCCAAGCGGGAGTGAGAGACCCTCCGCTGAATTGCCGCCGAATATGTGAAAGTGCCGCCCCTCTCCGGGGTTGCTGCCCCAAGCACCAGCTTGATAAGCTGGTGCCTAGAGACGGCCCTGCTGAAGAATACCAACGTGACCCTTCCCTGGACAGGGATTGATACGACTCTGTCTCAGGAAACTCTACCTCTTCCATCCTCAGTGGTGAAGGAAGATTAATTCGTCTGCATGTGGCAAGATACATGGTATCTTAAACACAACCATAGCGTTAGGAACAGGAAACACTGATCACATGGAACATGGAAACTCACTAGTGCCCTGATCTGTGATGTGTGGAGAGACCTCACCTCCCAGAAGCCAGTGAATGACTTGGAGGATCAGATCCATCCAGACAAAGGCAGACACCTGTCCAGTGACCAGGCCAAAGTTAGTTGGGGAGGCCAGAATACCTCTCCTCTCTGGATGGATGTTAGACCAGGAAAGTCATGGAGGCTGCAGGGAGTCAAGAAAACAGATTTGAATGTAACCGTCCAGCTAAACCACAGATATCTAAGAAACCCTTTGAACCCATGATGGCCCTCAGAGTGCGTGTGACTGACGTATCACATCAGACTCTAACACCACATCTCCTCCCTGCCAAATAAGGAACTCCTGCCCCTCTGCGTTATTGCAATGGTGTGTATGCTGGCTGGGTCTCTGCTTTAGTGACATTAATTTGATAGGAATATACTCTTTATCACCTGGGGTTCAGCCCCCTGGCTTTCTAGAGCAGTGAACATCTGAAATGGATTCTTCCGAGGGTCGCCCCTCACGGGAAAGCAGGGGGAAGGCAGGATGGAGTTTGGTGATGAAGGAAGCTCCATGGGCTAGATGGACCATTGGTCTGCCCCAGTGTGGCGGTTCTTATGTACAAATACCTACACAGGGGAAAAGATTGTTGATAGTAACAGGCTCTTCAATCTAGCAGAAAAAGGCACCAGGAGAGCCTATGGCTGGTATCTGAAGTTAGAAAAATCCAGATTAGAAGTAGCAGAGAATCCTGTGGCACCTTATAGACTAACAGACGTTTTGGAGCGTGAGCTTTCGTGGGTGAATACGTCTGACGAAGTGGGTATTCACCCACGAAAGCTCATGCTCCAAAACGTCTGTTAGTCTATAAGGTGCCACAGGATTCTCTGCTGCTTTTACAGATCCAGACTAACATGGCTACCCCTCTGATACAGATTAGAAATAACATACACATTTTAACAGGCAGGGAAATTAGCTCTTGGACAATTTACCAAGGGACATGGTAGATTCTCCTTCACTTGGAGTCTTTAAATCAAGACAGGATGTCTTTTGAAAAGATACGCCATAGCTCAAAGAGAAGTTATGGATTGATAGAGAAATATTTGGGTGAGGTTCTTGGAACTGTGTTATCCAGGAGGTCCTACCAGGAGCAGCTTCTTCAGAAGAAGGTGCCAAAAACTCCAAGCAGGAAGTTGTGGAATAACTTACCCAGCGGGACCTTTCCCGTCTGCTCTCCAGTAGAGCAGATTGACATTTTTCAAACTAAAAGAGCGTCCTTGAGACAGGGCCATTTGGTTCCCCCTGCCCAAATCAAAAATGTTCCTTAAAAACTGGTGACTTTTGGGGGTGGTGAGGGGAATAATGAGAATGTTCCCAAAGTTTTTAGTGAAAGTTTTTCATTTACCCAAAAGCTCGTTTTCAGTCAATGAAAAGTGTTGATAGCATTGTCTGCAAAAAAATTAATTAAAAAGACCACAAAAAATGGGCCTGTTTTGCATCCTGAGAAATGGAAACAGCTTCACCCTTTTAAAAGTTTTTGGCTCTCTCTCTTGCCTCCAGAGGTGTCTAGTTGTGTCCTGTCTTGTCCGTCCCATGGTGGCCCGTGCTGGATTGTTAGAACTGGAGACAAGTATTGGAGGGGTAGCCGTGTTAGTCTGTATCTACAAAAAAAAGGTGCCACAGGACTCCTCATTGTTTTTTAAACAGGAGAGGCTACAGCAGGGAAATGTCCCAAGCCATGTGCCTCCCAGCTCTCCTCTCTGGAGCTCAGTACATTTTCACTATCAGAAATATTTCTTGATATTCAGGCTACATTATCCTAAATCCAGATGTACCCAGGTGCCCTCAGTTCTCGTCAAGTCTCCCTTCCTTCCCATGTTGTTCATCTCCTTTAGACACATATAGCTGGTCCTTTATTTGTCTCCCAACCAAGCTACGCATACTTAGCCCTTTTAATCCCTTCTTAATAAATCCATCCTTCCAGCCCTTTAATTTGTGTGGCTGTTACTGAGAAGGATGTGCTGGATCCAGGCAGTAGCCCCAAGGATTTTAAGGGGACTGATTTAATACTCTCTGTGCAAAAACTTGACCATCGGGGCGCATCTTAAAAACCACCGAGCACAAATGCCCATCTCTACATTTAGGCTGCAGGCGGCTGTGCTGAAAAGCTTGGCTGTCTGGAAAAGGAGTGCCATGGGAGGGGAAAGTGAGGCGCAGACGAGGGAACTCCCCTTGCAGTCTCTGTGCAGCAGGCTCTAAAAAAAGCTTAAACTCCAGACAGCTGGGGTTTGTGTTCTGCCTAAGCTATGACAGGCGACGTTCTTTCCTCTTGTCTGGTTAACACACGCTCCAGTGCCTGCTGCTGCAGACTGACAGCTTCGGCAGCCCACCCCAATCAATGACACAGGAATGGCAGGCAGATTGAGATAAAAATAGCTCCTCTTGTTAGAAAATTGGGGGCGATTGTTCCCCGAGAACTGTGGAGCGAGCAGTGCTAAGAGTGGGAAGGCACAGAAAGATCTAGGAGGGGAGGGGAGCTTCTGGGCAGCTCCAAGGGGGGCAGACTGGGAGTAATGGGGTGAAATGAAGTGGCAGGCGAGTCCCAGGGAAAGTGTCCTAAAGGTGAGGTTGATTAAATGTGTCTGAGTGGGGAGGATGGGGAAAGCTCTGGACTGGGACACAGGAGATCTGAACTCAGCTCCCACTGTCTCCTTGGGCTAGTCACGTCATCATCCCGGGCCTCAGTTTTCCCCACCTGTACAATGGGGATAATCACTTTTCCTTTGTCTGTCCTAGCCTTTTAGGTTGTAAACTGTCTCTTGGTGTGTGTGTGTGTGTGTGTGTGTGTGTGCGTGTACAGCCTAGCAAACTGGGACCCAGGTTTCAGCCAGTGCTACTGCAACACAAATAATTAGGTTGTAGAAAAACCCTTCAAGAGAAGTGGTGTAAACATCATAGCTTGGGATTGTACTGGGCAAAAGCCTGAGGAGGAGATTATAGGGCCTAACCCTGTGCTGACCACCAGCTGGAGTGGCCGATCGAATGGGTCCTCTCCATCGCTGGGTCCTCAGCACCTTTGTTTTGTGTATATTTGACTCGGCCACACCACGAATCAAACCATCAGGACTTCACTTGATTTCACACGTCTCTAATCTTTGCTCTTAGAAGTGACCTTGGAGCTCCCAGCGTGCCCCCCCCCCCCCCGGGGCAGTCAGGCAAAGGGCAGGGTGATGCAAACCCATCCAATTCTGCGTGGACCGGTGCTGGGGAAGGGCAGAATGGGGGTTACGTCTCCCCCGTTATTTTCCCTAGTGTGAAGGGCTGACAAGCACCTGGTTTCACTACATTAATCGGGGCTTTGCTGCTTTTCCAGGAACCCTGCAGCAACCCTGTTTGATCTTCCTGATCTCATGCAGGTTTGGCCGTTGGGCAATCTCCCCTCACCTTCTTTATTCTGGGGTCCCTGTGCCCCTGACGTGAGCTTCCATCTTTTCTCTTCCCTCCCCATGGTGCCCTCTGCCCCCGTGGCCTCTCTCCAAGGAGCCAGAGACCAGTCCTCCTTGGAGATCAGCCTCATGATTAGAATCTCATCAAGCCAGCGCAGTCGGATCCTTTAACTGTTCGCTCCAGCAGTGCACGCAGGAGACCCTGGCAGTGGGGGTTCCCACACCGCACCAAGCACGGGGACTCCCGGCTGGTGGCAGAATGAAATGACCCCAGGATTGTCTCTGCAATGTCCCTCTGAACTTTATTCCTGCTTTAGATCCTGGGAGTGAATTTAGTGCTGGTTCCCTCTCTGTCTAGGTAATTCCACAGCCTCTGTCCCTGTAGTAACCAAGCCCCTCACAATCTTCAGTGTATCCTCCCAACTCTCGTGTGAGGCAAGGCAGAGCTGTCATCCCCATTTGACTGATGGGAAACTGAGGCATCGGGAGGCTAAGGGACTGGGCTGTCACACTGGAAGCCTGTAGCAGGGCAAGGAATTGACCTTGGGTCTCTCAAGTCCTCGGCTAGCGCCCTTACCACCTGGCCAACATTGGATGCAACTCAGACACTGTTGAGGCAGCTAATGAGATGTCAGCAAAGTGCAGGCAGACCAAAGGGCTTGCTCTGGTGTGTTCCTTACCCGCCTCCAGCCCTCTGGAGGGTGGCCGGTTTTGTCTTTAGGTTTCTTATCTCATTCAGAGGATGTCATATTGCTCCACAATCTTTCGGCTGCGATTGCTGTAGGTGGGCAGCAAGCAACAGTTTGTGGAGGATTTGATCTCTCAGGCATCCTGTCTCCATCTGGAAAGCATGTGGGTTATCACTTACGACACATCAAGGTGAACTTAGAAATAAGTTTGTAATAATGTCTGTGGCCTGAACGGCCCAAGATGACCAGTGATTTTCATAGTCTCAGGCCAGAAGGGACCAGTGTAGCCCTTCTGCCAGGTGGTTTTGGCAGCAACAAGGACTGGATTCAATATCTAGGAGATCCTCTTAACATTACAAACCAGATCCAGCTTGGGCTCCTGCCCAGAACTCCGGGCAAACTGAACCCCACCCCTGGGCGCCTCTACGAGGCCAACCTGCCCCATGCGCGAGCAGTGCTGTGCGTATAACAAAAGGGAGTGAGAATGAGGCATCAATTTGGGCAGACGCCTCACCCGCTATTCAAAAGCAGGCAAACCATATGCAAATACCTGGCCCACAGGACGCTGGGTCGTGCCTCAGTTTCCCACCTTGCAGCGTGAAACTCCAACAGATAAAAGTCCCTTTATTATGCCACTGCCCTTCATCTCTGCTGCGTCCCGCTTGCCGTTGGCTGGCCGAAGTCAGCCAAGCCCCAGAATTCAGGGATGCGATAAAGTGGGTTCATCTCCCCCCACCTCGAACTGGGGGGTGGAGAGGGAGGAGTCAAGGAACACCTCCACTGCTGCTGTCTCTGCTGCCACCTTTACAGCTGTCTTGCCTCTGAGGCGGTTCCACCACTTAGCCCAATTCTTTGTGGTTTCACTGCGTGCCACGTCCCCTGCCTTGTTTTTCACTGCAGTGCCGTCTGCACACCGGGCTCAGCCCCTCAGCCTGCGCAGGAGTGAGTTCAGATCTAGAAACAGTTGAGCAGGAACAAGGATTTTCAGTTGTCCGATCAGCTCCGTCTTTACACACTGGGTGGGGTGAGGACTGGTACCTGCTGATAGTGGGGAGGCGCAATGTAATTGGGCAGAGCTTGGTGATACTAGATGGCTTCTTAATCTAGCAGAAAAAGGCATCACATGATCCAATGGCTGAAAGTTTAAGCTAAATTCAGAGAAGGCATAAGATGTACATTTCTAACAGTGCGTGTAGTTAATAGTGAGTGTAGTGAGTGAGTAGTAATAGTGAGTATAGTAGGGCTAAAGCACCCCAGAACTGTCTGTGCTATGCCCTAACTGAGGGGTGGGGTTTACCGTAACCGAAACCTGTCTTGCTAAGCAGGGGGAGTGATGCAAAAGCCAAGGGAAGTACCCAAGAGGCAGGCAGAGGTGTTTCTATATGGTGGTATGGAGGTTGTTTAAAGAACTCTCAGAGGTGACACATGGGGTCATTTGTCCCCTGCACCCCCCAGATTTCTGCCACAGTTTGCCAGCCAGGGTCCCTCTCTTTGCGGCAGCTCCTGGAGCTTGTCAGCTGCAAGCTGTGGCCGTGGGGAGAGGGAGCGTAACATGCCATGGAGCCTCACCTGGTAATTTCTACATCAAATCCCTGACTTCCGTTTGAGCTGTTTCAACAGACATCCTGCCTTTGTTTAAAGCCTCCAAATGATGGAGAATCCACCACTTTCCTGGGTACATTGTTGCATCGATTAATTACACTCACTATTAAAAACGAGGAGGCCTTGCAGCACCTTAGAGACTAACAACTTTATTTGGGCATAAACTTTCATGGGCTAGAACCCACTTCATCAGATGCATGAAGTGAAACATACAGAAGCAGGTATAACGACATGAAAGGATGGGGGTTGCTTTACCAAATGTGAGGTCAGTCTAACGAGATAAATCAATTAACAGCCGGATACCAAGGGAGGAGAAATAACTTTTAAGTGGTAAGAGTGGCCCATTACAGGCAGTTGACAAGAAGGTGAGAGTAACAGTAGGAAGAAATTAGTACTGAGGAAATTAAGTTTAGGTTTTGTAATGACCCGACCACTCCCAGTCTTTAGTCAGACCTAATCTCATGGTATCCAGTTATTCCTCATCTGAATTTAGCTTCAACTTTCAGCCCTTGGACTATGTGATAGCTTTTTCTGCTAGATTAAAAAGCCATCTAGTATCACCAACCTCTTCCCCATATAGGTACTTGCAGACCTTGAGCTAGTCACCGCTCTTCTCTTGGCTAACTTAACTTGACTGAGCTCCTTCAGTCTCTCATTGTTAGGCAGCTTTTCCAGTCCTCTGATCATTCTCAGGGCTCTTTTCTGAACCCTTTCCAATTTTCAGCAGCCTTTCGGAAGTGTGGGCATCAGAACTGGGCACTGTATCCAGTAATGGGCTCATTAAAGCCACGTGCAGAGGTTATCCCACTTCCCTGCTCCAGTGTTAGGTGACTCAACTTCTGTGTGACTAATCTGAGACTAGGGTGACCAGATGTCCCGATTTTATAGGGACAGTCCTGATTTTTGGGTCTTTTTCTTGTATAGACTCCTATTACCCCCCACTCCCATCTGGTCACCCTATCTGAGACGTCTGAACGGGGGTCTTCACATTGCTAAAGGAGTTTTTTCTAATGAAGCAAAATTTTTAAATTTGAAGAAAAACTTTCATTTCAGTTTCCAATACCCCTCACCTTTAACCTTCTTTTCCTCACTGCAAAAAGGAAAAGGAAAGAAGCAGAAAAGGTAAAACCAAAAGGAAACAATTTTCTTTTAGTAAACAAACAAACAGACAAACTGAAAACCAAAATTTGAAAGGAACCAAACATTTCATTAAAATGTTCATTCCTTTCAATGACAACTTTTTATGAGCAATAGTGCCAGGCAGTTCTGAGCGCCCTTCCTCTGAAAAACCAGATGGCAGCAGAGATAATCGGTCAGAATCGCTAATAGAAACTGACGTGGCCAAGGCAGACCACGTTAGATATTTTCTGTGGGTTACATTCAATTAGACAGACTTTAAGGACTTCCAGCTCCTCGTTCTGGGAGTCAAGGAGTTTAGCCTGTTTGCTCTTGAAGCACATTTTAGTGACTGCTAAGGAAGTCATTGCAAGTCACAGCTGTAATACTGCACAGGGCCAAAGTTAGTGTCACTGGGCACAGTTCCGCTAATCTCTATGGAGCTGCACACAGTTCTGCTGCCTGCACTTGGTTCCGAGGAACAATGGGCAGGAGGTCAGACTAGCTGAGCACAATGGTCCCCTTTGGCCTTAAAGTCTCTGAACTCCAGGGTTTCAGCATCAGAGTTGATTTTGAATCTTATCAGGTTCACAACATTACACTCATATGCTGTACTGATGGGGCCTTACCAGAACCTCAGCAGAGAATGAATACACAGCGATTCCCACAGCAACTCAGCATCAGAGATGAGGTTAGAACCTAGGTCTTCTGTCGCGCAGTCCATGTTCAGCTTTTTAACCAAAAACAGGCTGAAAATACTGATGGTATGTGTAGTGTTCTAACTGCCAGACCCTGCTTCTCCTCACCTAGTGCTGGACTCGATATGATGCAATATACAGAATATCAATAACTGGCACACTGTTCCCAAGCTTTATGCAGTACCTTTTATCGAAATATCCGAAAGCACAAGGCACATTTTATACAAAGGATTCACTTTACCCACCGCTGAAAGGAAACCACCTCTTGGGTAGAACATGGCAGCTGCACAACAGCTTACAGCAACATGGCACAGGACAGTGCCTTTCGTTCATTCCAGACCAAAAGTAATTAAAGGAGGGGGTCATAAAGGAACCCTGAAGGATCCTAGTCAGTGTGAAACAGGCATGATCCATGTTTGGCGTTTAGACTGGATCAAAGTTAGAACTGGTGCCGACTAGAATTTTCTGTCCCACGGGAAATTTTGTTATTTTGACAGTTGTTTTCCCTCCAAGTCAGGAAAGTTGGGTCACCAGGGGGGGGTCACCGAGCGAGCCCTGGTGCCCTCCCTCTGTACAATGTGCCCACTTTCTCCTCCTCAGCCCCAGGGATCTCCCTGTGTCTCTCTCCACAGGCCAGCTCAGATTTCTGCTGAAAACACCTCTCCTCTCTGTCCTCCTCTTCTCATCGAGACACTTTCTAACTCGACAAAGCATTTGAGACACAGACACTATAAAAATGAATGTCTCTCTCCTATCCTGCCACTTACACAGGCAGGAGGTTGTCAGGGAGATGAACGCAGGCAGCAACTCACAAGCATTCACTAGAGTCTACACACTCAACATAGCCTTATAATTCCAATACCAATGTTAACAATACGAACTCCCAGGTGAGCCAGACAGGTCCCAGCTGGGTGTCTGTTAGGGTTCAGTTGACACATGGGGACTTTGGCATGAGCTGGTACCTGGTCTGCCAGCATCATAAGCACGTCCCCTTTCTGTGCCTCAGTTTCCTGCCCTGTAGAATGGGGTGATGATACCTATCCCACTGGCTAGAGCACTTTCAGCGCAGGGGAAGAGAGGAGCTCTCTGAGCACAAAGGCTAAAAGTTCAGTCTCCCATTCAGACGTGAAGGAAGAGTTTTAAGCAGTTGCCGGAAGAGAGGCTTTCTCTGACCCAAGGTTGCCAGTGAAGCAGAAAAAGCTCCGAGTGACTGCTAAAAGCACATAGCACGGATCAGCAAGGGGAAAGAAGACACGTTTCCCCAGCCTTGCTAACCACGGCAGGTGGCAGGAGCTGGAATTACCCTCCCAGCTGGCAGGAAGTTTGGCATGACTAGGACCCTAAAGAGATGCCATCAGAGAGGGGCTGTGAATAGACTAAACACCTTGGCTCCCAGATGGTTGCCAGAGTACACGGATACACGTGTGCACACACCCATAGAGACCTTTAGCACATGGATACACACACACAACATAGATGCTGAGCACGCACACACACACACACACACACACTGCCCTTCAGTATGTGTGCAGATCCTCACCTACATTCACATACTTACCCAGGCAAACAAGCAATCCTGCCATCTACATGCAGCCAAAGACAGATGAATGCCGTACCTGGGGTCCCGATTCTCTGGTGGGGTGACTCAGCTCCATTGCGCCATTAAAGTCAAAGGCGCGTGGCTGCGTCACACCAGCTGAGGTTCTGGCCCTGTACTGGTCTGTCTCTGGTGCACAGATGCACACGACAGTCAATGGGGTGCATGGGCTGGCCAGGACCTAACAGGGTTAATCGCTCCAGTTTTTCTGATGCTTTGATTACTTTCCACATGGATTTCTTTTCTGGGTCTCCCAGGTGGTAATTCCTTTAGTGCCTGAGGTGGCACGGCTTGTACCCAGTGGCAAAGGCTTTGGCTGAGAAGGGGTTAATGCTTATACACAGCTACGTTTCCACCCGATTCAGCTGCAGGGCGACCTAATGGCTCCTGACATGCCCAGCGGCATGGGGAGGAGATGTTAACAGCTCCTGGGGCAGTGCCACCACGCAGCAGGTATGAAAGGCAGCTGGAGGCAGCGTTTGAGACCATTTTCCTGCTGGGTTCAGGTGGTCCCATTAGCTGGCTCCTTTCCAAGCACGCTCTGTACTGTCTCTCATCTCCTTGCCCTGCTCTGCTGCACTGACAGAAGGAATTTCCACTGCCTGGGGCACAAGGAATCCCTGGTTCCTTGTTTCTCCAAACTGAAGTCAAACTGTTGGGATTGTAGCATTGTCTTATGTTCAGAGGGCTGGGCAGGACGAGGTCCCCCTGCCAGGGAGGGTAGTGAGGTAATCGGTGACTGGGTGAGACACGCTGGTCCATGGATGGAAGTCACTGTCCAAGTGCAGAGTATTATGAGCTACTCTTTTAGTCACAGAGCAGATACAGCAAAGGCCGCCCCTGTCCTGCCCTGCAAGTGTCACAGACCTGTGACTCCCAGCTTGCAGGCTTTGTTCGTGCCAAACTTCCGCTGACACCAAGGAGTTCGGGGCTGCACATTGACTCCATATGATGTGATGTATGTTATGGCCACCCAGTGATGCATCCATATCATGCACATGCAGCATGCACACCCATGACACACGCATGTGTTCACACAACAGACGCATAATGCACGGGTATGTATTGTACACGGGACAGATGATGTGTGTATTTCACATACGTACAATTCATGGGCACTCACATGCATGTGTGTAGTACACACATGAAGGGGTGTGTGTGTGTGTGTGTGTGTGTGTTTCAGGTTCACACGTTTGCATATTACACCTAGAGCAGACACATCCATGACATATGATGCATGTATGTTATAGTGCCTACATACAATTTGAGCACAGAGCCGAGCTAGTATTCAGAAGCCCCCCCTTTCCCCCCCACCGCTGTCCCTAATACAAGCCATTCACTCGTGTAAATGCGTCTTCCCCAGCCCGCTGTCCTTCTTGCTGATGAGGCTGACATGAGTTTAATAAAGGGCTCCGGCTGGTGTAATTTGGCTGTGATTAGAACAGGGAGCATTGCTTGATTCATGGCAGAGACCGACGTGCTGACCTGGCTCTGGCTGCTCTGAAGTGGCTGGTGTTTTATAGCGCTGTGATTACTGGGGCTTTCGGCCCAGAGGATTTAGAGGCCCCTCAGTGACTAGCCAATGCCTCATGCAAAGCACCCCCTTTAGCAGTGTTTCTGCTGCTTATTAGCCCCATTGCCCGGCTCTTTTCTCCCTCCCTTGAGCAAGAGACTCCGCGAGAGCTTGTGCTGGTGTCTGCTGGGTCGCTCCGCCTGTTCCCAGCGTCGTCGCTTTCCAAGCAGCCCAGCCTGGCTTCAAGGAGCCGAGGGCAATGGCAGGCAGGCTCCTGGTGCTACCCTGGTCATTGGGCATGGCCGGAAGCGAGTTCAGGGCGTTAGCGTGATCTCAAAGCAATGCCAGGTCTGTCGTGGCCCAGCCGTGAACTGTCACTAGCTCGGGCCTGGGCCAGCTCGTTTAACTGCCTTTCTCAAGCGAAACCTCCTGACAAAGGGACCAGGCAAGCGGGTTTAGTCTGAGGGAGAAGCAGCAGAGCGGGTGCCCGGGGGAGATGAGCCTGCACAGAGGTGACCTGGGGCCAGCACCAGCACAGGGCTGAAAAACGGAGCGAAGGCAAGCAGGTCAGTGAATGGGCTACGGGATTGGGACTCCGAAGACTTGGGTGCTAGTCCTGGCTCTGGCATTTAGTTGCTGTGCGGTCTTAGCCAGTCGTGGCTTGGCTCTGTGCCTCAGTTTCCCCTCAGGATAATGACCTTTACCTTTGTCAGGTTTATTCCACACCTATCAGGCACATGTGTCTGCCCCAGGCACAGCAGATGCCCTGTTGCCAGAAGCACTTGGACACTGAGAAATGCAGGAACACATCACTGGAGAGGGAGGACTTGGGGCAGGAGATATGCCAGGAGACTTGCTTATTCCAGCGGTGTCAAGTCAGCTGCCTCCCCACACCCACCTGTGTCCAGTCACCCTCAGGGTGGCCTAGTCTGGGTCGGTTCATAATCCCAGCTCAGCCCGAGCCTAGGGCTAAGAAGGATCATTCGTGCACAGACAGCGCCATCGGGTCTCAGATGGGTCCCAAAGTCTTTGCTCCAGCTGTCACATCGCTTCCACTGCAGTAGGCTACAGCCGATGCAAAGGTTTCTGGGAAAGCATTAGGTCATCCTGTCTTGGGGACATCCATTTAAGAAATATACCCGCTGTTTTCATGATAGTGTCTCAGGAGGCCGGGAAAGAGGGAAGCTCACTCCCCACCGGCTCCTACCCTCCCATGGAGGGCAGGACGGACAGACACCTGGACTGAGACAGGAACAGTGAGAGCAGCCACAAAGGACCTTATGCATGGACGGGACAATTTACAACCAGACAGCAAAGCAGCTCCAGAGCCTGGCATACATCCCGCCCCAAGTCGTCCCCTTGGCAAAGAGCTGGCAAACTCACTGCAATCAGAGGCTGAATTGCTGAGACAAAGGGATCTACCTGCCCCACCTGTCCTGGCGGGATTTGAACCTGTAGCCCAAAGAGAAGGCCTGAGGGATACCCAGCTCACTCTGCTCAGAACTGGGAGCCCTGCCGTCCACAATAAATAGCTGCTGTGTTTCTCTCCAGAGGTGGCTGCATTTCAGTCAGGGGTATGTGCACCCCCGTAGCTCTGTGGAAGGCTGGAGGGAGCTGTGTACATGTCAGAGGTGCCGTGACTCGAGGGTATATAATGGCTAAGGAGACATTTATGTTTCTGCTGTCTAAGCCCCTAGGAGACACTCTAAATCCAGAAGCTGGAGCCAGACTGGCTGTTCTTCAGGGGCAAGGCTCTATCCCCTATGTTTCTACCCCCACCCTGGGGGAGCTTGTGTATATTGTGCCAGAGCTGAAACCCCACTGACAGAAGTGGCACAAAATCAGCACATCCCCCAGCCCCTTTTAAGGCAGTGTTGCTGGTCGGCAGGTCCCCGGTAGAGGGGAGGAAGCAGCTCCCTTGAAATGCTTTCCTTCCCCGTTAGCCAGCCAGGCTTACCTAGCCTGGGTATAGGAATCATGTCACCCAGCGGAAGGCAGCAGCTGTTTGATAGTGCCCAGCAAGTCTACGTGCCAGTTTAGGACAGGAAGTGAAGCAGAATTCTGTGCGTTACTGAAGCAGCAGAGGGGTGCACCTAGGGTTCCCAGCATTGGGCTTTGGCTCTTGTGTAAAGTGCCACAAAGCCCCATAGGGTGCGTCCACACTGCACTGGAAACCCAGGTCTGTGGGAGCTGGGCACGTGGAGTTGGTGTTTCCAAGCCTGCACTGGAGCGTCCACACTGCATTGTAAATGTGGGTTCACAGTCACCGGAAACGAGTCTCCCAGCCATGGTAGCATGTCCACACTGCACGACGCAGCCTTCTGACTTGGGTCTGTGGCTTAAGCTGCGTCCACACTGCAAAATGACAGGGCTTAGACTTGAGTCACATTGGGATGTGGGCTCTGACTCACCTCTCTGTGAGGGCCCTAGGACCTGGGTCCTGAGTGCTTGCTGACCTAGTGTGATAAATGAAGAGAGAGAGGGACAGCCAGCCAGCCAGTTAGCTATAAAGTCCCTCTTGGGGGCTGTTCTCTGCTTGCTTTACCTGCAAAGGGTTAAAAAAAAAAGTCCCCTGGTAAAGGAAAGGGAGTGGGCACCTGACCAAAAGAGCCAATGGGAAGGTTAAAATTTTTTAAAATGGGGAAAATACTTCTTCTTTGACTCTATGTGGTTCTCCAGGAAAGAGGGGAACAGGGAGCAGTTATGCTGTAAGAAGCTTTAAGCCAGATATGAAAATCATCAGATCATATCCAGAACTACATTTAACAACCCAAATATGTAAGTAAATCAGGAAATGTCTAGAAAGACGCGATTCAGGTTATTTCTTTTATTTCTAACTGGCTTGTGGACTCCCCTGTGCTTTTGTTTTGCTTGTAACCTTTAAGCTGAACCCCAAGAGAGTTAGCTTAATGCTTAATTTTGTAACTGGTTCTTATAAGATCTAACTAAAAGCCTCAGTTCCAAATGTATTTCCTTTCTTTCTGGGTTTAATAAAATTTACCTTTTTAAGAACAGGATTAGATTTTTGTGTCCCAAGAGGTTTGTGCATGTTTTTGAATTAGTTTAATTAATTAATATGTTGTTTAATTAGCTGGTGGCAATAGCTGATTTCCTTGTTTTCCTTTCTCAGCTGTTCCCCGGGGCGGGGGGGGGGGGCGGTGAAAGGGCTTCAGGAAAGAATTTCCAAATGCGCCTTCCTGGGCTCTCAAAGGGGTTCTGCACTTGGGTGGTGGCAGCATCTACCAATCCAAGGTCAAAGAAAAGTTGTAACCTTGGGAGTTTAATACAAGCCTGGAGTGGCCAGTATTAATTTTTAGAGTCCTTGTGGGCCCCCACCTTCTGCACTCAAAGTGCCAGAGTGGGGAATCAGCCTTGACACCTGGGTCAGACTGATTTGTGTGTGCATGGAAGCGGGGCCTGGGTTCATACCAAAATCAGGTGCTGGGCTTAGTGTGCAATGTAGACACGCCCTTTGTGACCACAACTAGTCTGGGCTTTGGCTTCACGTCTCCTCTGAAGGAGAGCACCTGTCAAATCCCTGACTGAGCCTTGAACCTGGGCAGGATCCCGGCAAGGGGCAGTGCAGTTCGGAGCCTGCCCTCCCTTCCATCTGCTCTGGGTTTGCATGCTGAACGGCTGCAGCCCAAAGCCCCCAACAGTCAATGCCAGCCCATGCACCCTAACGGGGCGCAGCAGGACTGGTCCACTGGCTCTGCGGTAGGGAGTGTCTCCACTCCTCACCCTTAGCCAAGGTCAGCTCATGCCACGGCTCATGGATGATTGTAGAGTTTATTCTATTCCTGAAGTGACACTGCAGGAGCCTTGGCATTCAATCCAGCCAGATCCCTGAGGATGCTTGGCCTTGGGGCACTTTGCATTTCTTATTACCCACCACCGGAATCAGCAAACTGCACCTGCGGGATAGCGAGGCCTGATGATTTCTGATGCATGTCTCCCCTGCCACCTGCCCTCTGCGTCCTCCCCATCATCCCTGACCAGATTTCTGATGCCCTTCCTCAGCAAGGTCATTAACACGACTCTGTGCGGGGCCCAAGTCCCCTGCGGTTTGGAAATCTGCTTGCTATTTCTCAGAGTACAGCGCTAAAAAACATGCTTTCCCGCACCCCTTCATTGGCCTTGACTGTTCACAGGGTTTAAAGACTCCGCAGGCCTTCTTGCAAGATCTGGGTGTTATGCCTGGTATCCCAGCCCATTTCCAGCGGGGGTGGGTGCATTCTGGCTTTCCAAGTGTTCCTGGCCATTTTAGCCGAAGACATTTACTCTCCACTTCCTTTCCTCATGTTCCACGTAAGAGGCAGGTAAATGAACCCTGCATGCACATTTCATTGGGATCCTTCAGCGTGGCTGCTGCTCCATAAATATAGGGTGGACTCATCCTGGGGATGGGACTGTGATTCTGTGAGCCAGGCATTGGACTAGGACTCCCGGGTTCTACTCCCAGCTGTGCCATTGATTGGCTGGGTGACCTTTCCCACGTCCCTGGACCTTGCTTTGGTTTAGTTTCCTCACTGGGGCTAACACGGGTTCGCACCCCTTTCTAAAGTGCTTTGAAAGCTGAAAGCACAGAGCATTGGTATTTCATGCTATTAAGCTCCCTGTTGGCTATCAAAATCCTTCCATGAAAGATCAGGAGTTCCCAGAAATCTAACACTCTGCTGCCTCCGATCTCTGGGGGCTGCAGTTGTGCATCCTGCAGAAATTGGCTTTCATGGGTTGGGGGGTTTCAGCACCTCGGACAGTGTTTAGCAGAACAGGGAATGGAGTCCCAGGCCAGTGCCCTAACCATTGCACCATCCTTCCTGTCAGGCCCAGCTCAGATTTGGCTGCCACCTTGCAGAGGCCTTTCTACAGGAAAACAGGAGCTCTGTGCCACTCGGGGGCTGCAGGGAGCAGCCCTGTGATTGATACCACTTACGTGGGGAGTAAATCTTTGAAAGCCAAAGGGTGGTGTGAAACACAGGACTAAATCCCTCGGTGTTACGGGCCTAATTCTGCCGCTCCTGTATGGTGTTAAGTGGTACCTCACTCTTGTGTAGCTGTATTGAAAGTAGGTAGTGTAAGGTACCAGTCGCTATGAGAAAGAAGCGCAGAATCGGGCCCCAATTCTTTAAAATGCTCTGGCTCTAATGATTATTTGGTTCCTTAGAGAACCAAACTGAGATCCGGGCCCCCTTGGGTGAGGGGTGCACTGAACACACACGTAGCATGAGACAGCCCCTTCCTCACAGAGCTCCCAGTCTAAACAGATGGGAGACAGGAGGGATTATCACCCTGATCTGACAGATCGGGAAGGAGGCCACAGAGAAGAGAAATGACGCACACAAGGTCCCCTGGGAAGCCTGTGACAGACCAAGAATAGAACCATCCCCAGGTCCTTAACCCCAGGCCCATCCTCCTTCTCTGCAGAACTCAGCAGGAAGCAACTATGTTGGCAACCCAATGATCTGTGTCATGACAGGAAGTTCAGGGCTGCAGCCAAAGACCTGGGGAACAGGCACAGATGGCCACAGCTCTCTTTAGGTAAATAGACTGTCGATCTGCCTAGCAGGAGTTTTGGAAATTCCCCGCGGTTCTCTAGATCAGCTTCAATCCACCTGCATCTCTGATCTCGATACAAGCGAGTTTTTCCTATTGGAATTACCAGCTGCCCAGTACATACCAGTGGAGATTTTTGAGACATTCAGGAATACAGATATATATGTAATAGTGCTTTGGAATTTTCTTGTTGAACTTGTACATTCTGAGTCAGTGGGTTTTTTCCCCCCTCTAGTCCTTTAAAGCCCTGATCCTGCAATGAGAACTAATGCAAGGGAACCAGTTGCAAGAGTGGGGCCTAAGGCTGTACCGAAAGTCTCTGCGCTTTCCCCTCAATGCTGTATATTTCTGCCATATGCCTCCCCCTCAGGAACTGAACTGGCTGGATGTGATGGCTGCCCCTTCACCCCGAGCAGTTTGCCAGTATTCGGGCCCTGGCAGGGTTGCTGCCATTAGGAGGAGAAATCAGTGATACAAGTCAGGTCAGTTCTTGGTTAATCTTATTTAGAGAATCGTACAAAAGTCCCGTTTCCCTGGACCCAGGAGAAGCAAGCAACAGCAGGCAGCTATCTTGCTCAGAAATCTCCATATCTGCCACTCCAGTGAGCTCTGTGCCCAAGAAGTCCTCTCTCCCTGCATCCTCTTAGGGTCATGCTTTCAACTCCTCCTCCTTGGCTTTTTGCCTCCAGCACACACAGCCTGTGATCAGTAGCCTGGGTCCCCACATGTGACCAGGTCATCTCTTGTTATTTTTCCTTGGCTAACTCTGGCCTGCCATACAGCCTATTGTTTGGAGTGGTCACCACAATTATATGTAGTTATTTTTACTACATGATGGGGCGTGATTGTTCCTTCCATTGAGCCTGAAAGAGCAGTTGTCACCCACTAGTTTTAATGAGGTCTTGATTATCTTCGGATCCAAGACTCACCTGATGGCAGCGATTCACGAGTTACTGGACTCTCAGTACAGGGGTATTTTGGTGAAATTTAATGGCCTGTGATACATAGGAAGTCACAGTAGATGATCTGATGGTTCCTCCTGGGAAACAGTTCTATGAATCTATGAACGAATTCACCACCTTCAGCATAACATTATTAAAGATATGGGAAATGTTTGCAGCAAAAGCAGAAGCCACAGAAACTGCACCTGGTTTGGGGGATTCTTACTAACCAAGACGAATGAATTTCAGAAGCAAAAGTCACTCTTCCTCCGGTTCCCATGAGCTATGCACCCAGGACAGACACCTGCTCCATTCTAGCCAGACTCAAAGCTGGTGGCCAGGGCGGGAGAGGTATCTTTTCCCAGCTCATTGGTTCTCCATCTCTTTCCTTCTGCAGGCCATTTCATAAGAGACAAATAGCCTTCAATAGATGGTCTTATCCAGTTCCCAAACAATTCCCCACAGTCCACACTGACTAGCACTTTGCTAGAAAACTCAGCTGAGGCTAAGGGCTGAATGGGCCTCAGAGACTGAACGCCTGTCTCACTCCTAGAGGCTTGTCTTCACAAGAAGATTAGGTTGTGTTACTTAACACACGGTTATCCATGATTTAGCAGTCAATGTAAACAGGGACAGTCACGCCTGCTGGACATAGGTAAATCCTAGTGGACCCCTGGGCTGTGACCAGCTGACAGGATGTTAAGATGAGTTGGCTCCAGTCTACACTGGTGCAGAGTCGTTAGTTAGCATGTGCCCCTGAGGTCATGTTCTTACCGTGACCTAAGTCTTAAGTGAAAATCGAGCTCCTAGAGATCTGTCCTGCAATGGCTCAAGAGCACAGGTTCCAACCTCCGGGCAGACTGAGAGGAAACACGCAACAAACCCCTAAACTGGTATCATGTGCCAGCAATGCCCCTCTGCCATGTACATCGGCCAAACCGGACAGTCTCTATGCAAAAGAATAAATGGACTCAAATCTGACATCAGGAATCACAACATTCAAAAACCAGTGGGAGAACACTTCAACCTATCTAACCATTCAGTGACAGACTTGAAGGTGGCAATTTTGCAACAAAAAAACGTCAAAAACAGACTCCAAAGAGAGACTGCTGAACTCGAATTAATATGCAAATTAGATACAATTAACTTAGGTTTAAACAGAGACTGGGAATGGTTGGGTCATTACACTAATTGAATCTATTTCCCTATGTTAAGTTCTCCTCACACCTTCTATGGGTCATCTCAATTATCACTTCAAAGGTTTTTTTTCTCCTGCCAATGATAGTTCATCTCAGTTGATTGGCCTCTTACAGTTGGCATGGCTACTTCCACCTTTTCATGTTCTCTCTGTGTCTAAATATCTCCTGTCTGTGTGTTCCATTCTGTGCATCCGAAGAAGTGGCCTGTAGCCCACGAAAGCTCATGCTGAAATAAATGTGTTAGTCTCTAAGGTGCCACGAGTACTCCTGGTTTTTTTAGGTATCTATACTTCGTTTTCACCAACAATTTACTCAGTGTAAACGCCTCAGGTGCTGAAACAGCCAAGTCATGGAGTCACAGACAGCCCCTTTGGGTATTTCGATCCGTCTTGCCACCCAGGCAAGATACTTGGTCCCTTTCCCCAAGTATCACAGCAATATTCCGGTTACTTCCCGTCCCAAAGGACCAGTCACTGATCCCAGATCTATTGCTCCTCAGATCTCTCACCAAAGACAACTCTTGTCGCCAATCCTATAACAAACCATTTACAGATTTGTTAACTAGGAAAAGGAAATCAGAACGTTATGTACAAGGTTAAAGCAGGTGAACATATAAACACAAATGAGTTCCAATCTTACGTTTCAAAAGGGAATAGAAGCTTCTGTGATAAGCAAGGTTTATATGTCCTTTATAGCTAACCCAGGCTAAGCACTGGGGATCTTCTGCTTAGTAATCCTTGCCCCTCAGAGCAGCATCAAGAAACACATCCTTCTGGTTAGTGCTTTCTATTCCTTCCCTCCTCCTGCTTTGAGTTGCAAACTCAGCCGATGGGAGGAATTCACTTGCACATCTACTCTTCATGGGGAGGGGGGAGCAACTCACACAGCTGTCTGTGGGCCTTCTTACACCTGTTGGAGGCTAGTATTTCACGTTAATGAATGCGTCTCTCCTGTCTGGCACTTGTAGAGGCTTACAAGGCAAATGCTTCAGATATTACCTTACAATACGGAAGTTATCAGGGAGATGAATGCAGGCAGCAACTCACAAGCCTTCAATAAAGTCGAAACACATTTTTATACATCTAATACCTATTTTAACAATACGACCACCCAGGTGAGCCAGACTGGTCCCAGCTTGATGTTTGTCACGGTTCACTGGAGACATGGGGAGTTTGGCATCGGCTGGCACCTCACTTGCCGTGTGTGTGTGTGTGTGTGTGTGTCAGACACTTGCCTGCCTGCAGTACTCCTGGGGGGGGGGGGGCGGGGGCTTCATTTTTATAAGCTTGCAACCTGACACCTTTAGTCAGCGCTAAATTCATGCTGAATTTAAAGGCAACATACAAACGTCCTGCTACAAAACAGTCAGCCAGGCACTTGACCCTCAGTCGAAGGCCTCCAGAGCGTACGTCTCAAACACGCTCAACAGGCTGTTTTGTGTGTATGTGGCGGAGGGTTGGGGGCGGGGGCAAAATTAATCCAGGGGAAATTCGGGAAAGACAGACTCTGTGTTGCCAGTAAAAACAACAAGGCATCCGGTGGCACCTTAAAGACTCACAGATTTATTCGGCCATAAGCTTTCGTGGGTAAAACCCCCGCTTCTGCAGGTGCCCGTGTAACAGAGCAGGCCAGCCCTGAAGGGGAGTGGGGCTGTGGGGGAAATTCCTCTGCTCTTTACTCTCTGCTGTAGGCGCCGCTGGAAGCAGGGCCCCCCGACAGCCTCCGTTATGGCCTCAACACAGTGATCCTGCCTTCGTGTTGACAGCAGCAAAGCTGTCCCGCTCCAGCTGCTGCAGCTGCTGCCCTGTCGCTGCAGCTGGGGAGAAGTGGGGCCCAGGGCGCCCCCCCCCTTCTCAGAGGCCACCCCCCATCCTGCGCCCAGCACAGCAGGGGCAGCCAGCTGATGGGTGAGCCCCCCCACGGGGCGGGGCCCGCCCAGTGCCTGGCCAATGAGGAGCCCGGCGGGTGCCAGGCCGCCAATGGGAGGGGAGGAGGCAGAGGCTTGGCCCGGGAAGCCCCGCCCCGGCTCAGACAGCTGGAATTGGGGCGGGGGGCGGGAGGGGGATGAGTTGTTTTTTGGAGCTCGCGGCCCAGCGCCCGCCTCGCTCCGCGGAGACTCCCCCTCCCACCCCCGTCCTTCTGCAGCATCCGCGCGGGGGGCCCCCACGCGCGCTGGGGGGGACTCGTGGGAGGCGCCGGCTGCAGAAGTCCCGGCAGCCCCCCCCCCCTCTCTCCCGAGGAAGCGGCACCCGAGCCCCGTTGCACGCGCGTGGCCGTGACACGCGTGGGACCCGCCTGCAGGCCAGACCTGTAGCGGGGGGGGCACCCCCGATCGCCGTGGAAAGGAGGTGAACGCTGACCGCCCCCCACACGTCGAGGGACCCAGGAAGGGGCCCCCTTGCTGTGCCGGAGCAAAGCGGTGCAGCCTGCACCGGGGGCGAGTGGAAAGTGGTGGACGTGAAAACTCGCGTGGAATCCAGGAGCCGAGCAAAACTGCCTGGAAGTTCTGCAGCGGGCGCATCCCCGTCCCCACCGTCCGGGGCGGAGGGCCAGCCGGGGGGGTCCCTCTGCTCCGCTGCCCCCCGGGGCGGGGCTGCTGGCGCGCGTGGGGGCCCCGGCCCTGATGGGGCAGCGCCTGGCTGGCTGAGGAGGAAGAGGAGGGGGGAGCGGGCTCCTCCTCCGGAGGGTGCCCTGGCCATGGAGGCAGCGGCTAGATCGCCGCCTCTCTGGCTCCCTCCCCCGCTGCTGCTGCTCCGAAGTCTCTGCTGCGATTCCCAGCTTCTTTCCTCCGGAGCCGCCTGCCCCCCGAGGGCTCTTCTCCGCGGAGCCTGCCGGGGCACTCACCTGGGGCTGAGCCGCCGCTGTCTCCGGGCAGGGCTGAGGTGACCATCCCCGGAGCACCTTCCGCGCAGAGCCAGGTAATACACCCCCTTCCTGGGCTGGAGCCGGCCAGCCTCAGTGCTCTGGCCTCCCCCCTTCTGTGCATGCACTGATGCACACGCACCCCCTTTGGATGCACACAGACACACACGAGCACCCTGTCCTTTGCACACGCACCCCCTTTGGATGGACGCAGACACACACGGGCACCCCAGCCCTTTGCACACGCACCCCCTTTGGATGGACGCAGACACACACGAGCACCCCTGTCCTTTGCACACGCACCCCCTTTGGATGCATGCAGACACACACGAGCACCCTGTCCTTTGCACGTGCACCCCCTTTGGATGCACGCAGACACACACGAGCACCCCAGCCCTTTGCACACACACCCCCTTTGGATGCACGCAGACACACACGAGCACCCCTGTCCTTTGCACACGCACCCCCTTTGGATGCACGCAGACACACACGAGCACCCCAGTCCTTTGCACACACACCCCCCTTTGGATGCACACAGACAACCCCTTCCTTTGCACACGCACCCCCCCGTTTGCAGGTATCCACGCTCTTGGGATGCACACAGACCCACGAACGCTCCCCCTTTTTGCCGGCACTAACTCACGGGCTTCGATTTAGAAACAGGTTTGAGACGAGCGTTTGGTGCTGCTTTGACCCCGCAGTTAGTTTGGGGCTGCAAGATGGGACCTTTCCAAGTTTTATTATTCTTGAAAAGTTGCATAAGGGCCCATGGGGAGGGGGGTGGATTGGGTTTCCCTGGCGCTCTTGGCCAAGGCTCACTCCACTCTGGCAGCTGAGCCAATTTGGTTGTTTTGCTCTCCTGCTTTTCCATAAGTGTTTCCAGCTCTGGTTGTCTGCGCCTTTGCAATAGGCTGCAGCATCCTGCTGGGATTCGCTGAGCGCGCTCCACAGGTGCCTGGTTGCTCCTCTCTGTACAGAGGTGCAGCTGGCTGACCCCCAAAGGCCTCTGGGGAGGCATTGGCCCAACCGGGAGGGATGTTGGGGTGGGCGCTGTTGCTGGATTGTCAGGGCGCTCTAACAGGCCAGGTGCTGCTGCCATCTTCACTACAGAGCCTGTCCAACTGCAGCGTTCGGGGGCAAAGGGGAGGCGGACGGGACATCAGCAGAGTCAGATGTTGGAGCTTCAGAGAGCCCCAAACAGGCTGCAGATGGAGATCCTAAGGGCATTCCTGCCCCCAGCTTTCCTGGGGCGTTATCCTGCAAGCTGCTCCCATTGGGGTTCTCTGTTGGGGGCACTCGGCACCTCCCACGCTCTGCCCGGGATACAGCGTGTCTGTCAGCCCCAGGCCCAGCTTCAGCCGGGGACTTGCTGTATTGTCGGCAGGTTCTGTGCACCCACCGCTGAGGGCGTGGGACGTGCACCACTGGAGCAGGCTGTCTAGTCTGGCCCAGGCTGTGACGGTTCAGAGGAATGTGACACTCCCACCCCTGACGGTGCCCCTAGCTGAATATGGGTGTGAGCAGCAGTGAGTGGGAACCGAATGTCTGACTGGCGCAGTTTACCTCTTTGGGTAACTCCGGTGTTTGAGTCGCGTTATTGAGTGCCAGCCCCAGCACTGGCCTCTGAGACTCCGGTAGCATGAACACACCTGGCAAGGCATCGTCCCCTTTCCCATGTTCTAAATGTGCTGCCTGGCCAGAGCCCCTGGCTATGGGACTGCTCAACTTTCCCTCCCCCCGTGGCATCTTCCTTTGGGGAGTGGGGGAATGACCCCCACGCATCCCTTTCCCCACAAGGCGTTTTCAGGGTGAGTGTGGTACTGTGTGGTTTGGGATGGGAAGAGGCAGCAGCAGGCCCTTAAAGCGTAACAGGAGGTGGACGCATCTTATCAAACGCACTGAGCCAAATTCATCCCTGCTGGAACGCCCTGATGGCCTCTCACCAGGGATGATTTGGCCTGCTCATGTTATATGAGGTTGAGAGAGATGCTTTGGGTGCTGCTGCGTCCTCTGAAACCCTGCGGGAATCCCTTGCTTCCACCTGTTGCAGTAGGAGGCTGGAATATGGTGGGAAAAGGCAGAAGGTGGCTAAGGGCTCATGTACCCCACTCCGTGATTACAGTGGCATAGATTCCTCCCATTACAAGTGTCCTGCCAGGCACTAGGAATTAATTCCAGATCATGTTGGTCACTCTCAGAGAAAATGCCCATGCAGAAAGTTTTATACGTACAGGGTGGGGGGGTCCCTGCCTGTGTCCGTAGGGCTGGGCACTAAATGCTGTCCCGTCCTATGAAATTTCCATGATTTAAAAAAAAAAAAAAATCCCATGCCAAACTGACGAGAAGTCGAAATCTCAGAAATTTTCACAAGCCGATAATCCAAACACTTTTTTCAGATCAGGTCAACTGAAATATTGTGTTTTGATGTGGACTTTTTTTTTAAAAAAAACTTTTTAGAAGTCTAACTAAACCTAACCCTAAACCGAAAGGCCATTTCAGACTGAGAAAGGACACGTCATGTGGAATTTCTAAACGTGGACATTTCCCGACCACCTCCAATTCTCTGGTCCTTAGCCCCAGATTTAGGAATTTTTTTTTAAGAGCAAAAAAAATCATAAAAACTTGTTTCTACTGTTAGTTCCAGTGATAACGTCTTCAAAAAACCAGAACAAACGCGTCAGTGGTGCTGGGGCATGAGTAAACTGAAAGTGAAATTGCTAACTGGTCAAACTGACTCTTCAGAGGAACTGGTGGGGCTAGGTCTGTTATCCAAACTACGGGAGGCAGAAAATACAACATCATAAAAAGCAGAAAGGGGGTTCGATTTGCTTAAACATCCCATTTGTAATCATCCTGAGCTTTGTTAGCAACAAGAAGGAAGGAAATTTGTGCTTTGATATGCAGTCAGAGATGCTGGATGCCGGCCCTGTCCCTTGAAGAATGCACACGCGGCGGCCCTTTAAGATTTCACACACCACGCTGTGTTACACGTGAGTGGAGAAATTGTTTCTTGGCTTCGGATGAGGGAGAGAAGTGTTGGGCTGCCCCCTCCACTCCCCGCTGCCTCCCAGCTGCGGGCGCACTGCACTTACTCCGGAGTTTGTGTTACTGGCCCAGGAGCCCAGCGATCGTCTCAGAGATGAATGAGCTTGAAGTTTATGTGGGGCAGAAGGTGGCACGATGGCCTTGCAGGGGCAGAGGGAGCTGGACGGGTGTGGGAGAGAGCAGGGCTATTCAAAGCCAGCCGTGGGTGAGGCAGCCTTGCTCTGCAGCCTGAGAACGGGGTTTTGCTTACGTAAGGAGGCTGGCAATGGGTTACTGCAGGTTGAATAGCTGTGGTGGGAAAGGAGGCAGTTCCGAGATGCTTCCTCATTGTGCATGCAACACCAGAGCGGAGTTTGGTCCTGCTCTCCCTCCCTTTCCCGTCGGTGCTGGCCTGGGATGTAGTGTTTGTGCAGACACCCCTGTCCTGCACCCTCCCTCTGCCCTGGACAGCACAGCTCCATACCCTCCCAGATCTCCCCACTGGGGGGTGTTTCCAGAGTTTCACCTGAAATGTCCCAGGGCTCAGTTTCCCCCCAATACTCCAAGTTCTGGACAGTTGCCTCCTCTCTGTGGTGGGGCAAGGAGCACAGTGGGCGGCCTGAGCTTGGCCACGCAGGCTTTGACCGATGTGCTGCAGGAATTCCAGTTGTCCTTCCCCCGTCCCCATCGTATCTCCGTGTAGGGATGGTTCCCAGCTGGGAGCAGAGCCTCGGGATTCCCCTCAGTCTAGCTGGATGGAGGCATCTCTCTGGTTCTGGCAGAGCTCCTCTCTCCAGACCCCGAAGGGCTCAGTTTGAGTCTAGGGTGCACCTACATAGGGAGCTGTCCCACTCAGCTCTGCAAGGCTCTGAGGATGCTTGGCACTTCCCAGGAGGCACTCAGCACCCTGGAGGATTAGGCCTGTGCTGCTGTGAGACGAACAGAGACTGGATTGTGGAACACCGTGCAGGACTCCCATGGTAACATAAAAAGGCTCCTCTGATGAATGACCGCAGCGCCCTGAGGTTTCCTGGACGATTGCTGTGAACTCTCAAATATTCCCCCTTGTTGCTCTGTGCAGAACCTCCGGCTGAGGCGTTCAGCAGCTGAGCTAATGAATCCTGCATAAGTCACTTCTGCCTGTCCCAGCTCGTGGGGATGGATTTAAACGTCACACAGTCTGTTTCAGGTGGATTTCGTGCTGGGCAAAGGCTGCTGGATTGGAGACAGAGCACAGGAACTGCCAGACTAGCTCAGACCCCAGGTCCATCTAGCCTTGTGTCCTGTCTCTGGCTGTGGCCAGCAGCAGGTGCATCAGAGGAAGGTGTAAGAACCCCACGGTAGCAGATGCATAGGGCCCTACCAAATTCACGGCCCATTTTGGTCAATTTCACAGTTATAGGATTTTAAAAATAGTTTCACATGTTTAGAGGTTTACATCTGAAATGTCATGGTGATGCAACTGTGGGGGTCGCGAGCCAAAAGGGGGTTGGGGGTGGAGTTGTGGGAGGGTTATGGGATTATCACCCTTATTTCTGCGCTGCGGCTGACAGGGACACTGTCTTCAGAACTGGGCAGCCAGAGATCAGCAGTTGCTGGCTGGGACCCAGCTCTAAAACCAGCACCACCGCCAGCTGCAGTGCAGAAGTGAGGGTCATAGAGAATGGGAGGGGTGAGTTACCATCCGTCCAAGTTTTCCCAGCACCCTACTGCCTAGGTCGGGGGCTGACAGCTGGGGCCACGGCCTCTGCGCCCGGGTCGGGGGCTGACAGCCACCATTGCTTCTGTGCTGCCTCCAGAATTGGGCTCCCAGCCAGCAGCCGCAGAGCTTCCTGTAGCTGGAGGAGGTTCCTGGAGGTGGGTCTGACTCAGCTCCAGGAGTGGCCCCTGCAGGGGAAGAAGGACCTGTCCCTCCCCAGCCTGGGCTGGGACTAGCCGCTGGAGCCTGGTGCACAGTAGGAGTCCCCAGCTGGGATGCCACATTTCATGGGGGAGATCAGATGTCATGGTCCATCCATGATGCGTTTTTCATAGCTGTGAATTTGGTGGGGCTCTGCAGATGTGAGATCATCTGTCCCTTACAGCTCTCAGCTTGGTCTTTCGTTGTTTGAGATAGGCCAGCCTGCTGTATTGCAAGGTTTAATCTCCCTTCCAAAATGTTTGGTGTCAACAGGGATTGCTCAGGCAGTGGCAGCACGAATTCCCCGTTCATGTGCTTTCCCACCAGTGTGCTGCACCCCGAACTACAGATTTCCCACTTCAGTTCAGTCTCTTTCCTCCGTGCAGTCCTTGGCCTCCTTCTTGCATCGACAGGGGGCCCGGTTAGGGCCAGCTGTCGCGGCAGGTTTTGTAGGGACCTGTCCGTGTGAACTCAGAGGATACCCACCCAAATCAGTTTAAACAAGGGCTACCGAACAGCCGTCAGGTGGTAACTGCTTCTGGGTCCCTGTGACCAGGGTGGCCCTATGCCCCGTTTCCAGCCCCATGGTCAGTCCCATGCAGCCAAGCCAGGGGAGGGCAGAGCATGAGGAGCAGACGGGAAGCATTTCAGTGGAGACACGTTCAGTACAGGGTCTCTGCAGAGCAGGGTGGAGGCCCCTGGAATGTGCCTTTCTCCCCATTCTGCTGGGTGTATGTAACCGTCCCTGTGGCTTAGCCTATGTCTTTGGCTGGCCACGTTTGGGGACATGACTTTATCCCAGGGGTGGGCAAACTTTTTGGCCTGAGGGCCTTATCAGGGAATAGAAATTGTATGGTGAGCCATGAATGCTCACAGAACTGGGGTTGGGGTGCAAGAAGAGGTGAAGGATCTGGTTGGGGATGTGGGCTCTGGGGTGGGGTTGGGGATGAGGAGTTTGGGGTGTAGGAGGGTGCTCTGGGCTGAGATTGAGGGGTTCAGAGGGTGGGAGGGGGTCAGGGCTGCGGTAGGAGACACAGGAAGAGGTGCAAGTTCTGGCTGGGGGTGTAGGCTCTGGGGTGGGGCTGAAGATGAGAGGTTTGAGGTGAAGGGAGGGCTTCAGGCGGGATCGAGGGGTTTGGAGAGTGAGAGGGGGATCAGGGCTGGGGCAGGAGATTGGGGCATGGGGAGAGACTCGGGGTACAGGCTCCGAGCAATGCATACCTCAAGCGGCTCCCGAAAGCAGTGGAATGTCTCTTCTCCAGCTCCTATGCGGAGGTGTGGCCAGGCGGCTCTGCGCACTGCCCCATCCATAGGCACCGCCCCTGCTGCTCCCATTGCAGCACACAGGAGCCGGAGCAGGGCCATGCCGCTGCTTCCAGGAGCCATGTGGTGCGGCCCTCAACCCAGCGCCCCGGTCAGAGCAGGGCTGAGCCGCGTGGTGCAGCTCGCGGGCCTGCCCATGGGCCGTAGCTTGCCCACCCCTGCTTAATCCTGTTTGGCAACATCTCACTCTGTCCTCCTTCCCTGCCCCTCCAAGTACACCCTACTCACTGACCTGCCTTGGAAGTGATGAAAATTGCGTTAGCCTCCTGCTGCAGCCACTGGCTATGGCAGTGCCTGCTGCGTGGGCTGGCTCAGCTCCCCAGAGAGCGCGTGAACTCTGCTCGCCCCGCCAGGGCGCGCAGCAGGACGAGGCACGTGTGCCCACAGCGTGTGGGGATCAGTCTGAGGTGAGACCTGGGAGGAGCCTCAGCAACCTGGCTGTCTTCAGGGTGCGGATGCGCCTGATTGCCAGGGGACACGCTGCTGTGGTGATGCAGGGCTATGAGCCACTGGGGCATTACCACCGCTCCCTGGGGGGGGGGAATGAGGGTGAGCTGGAGGGGCGGGCTCCAGGGCCTGCCTCCCCATGTGAATTACTGTTGTTTGCCCCCAGAGCCAGGTGCATTCAAGAGCTGGCAGGGAGTTGGGGCTGCGGAAGTTCCCAGCAGCAGGGCTGGCTGTGGTGGTGGGTGCTGTTGCCACAGGGCTCAGTCTGCAGGGAGTTAGCCTGACACCTGCCAGTGCGTGTTATCCAGTGAGCCAAGCATCACTTGCCAAGTTAATGACACTGTCCTTGTCTTTACCATCCCAGGCACAAGGGTGAGACATCGGGACACGACTCCCTCCTCAGCATCACAGCCGGGACCGAAGCTGCTGGAGATGGGACCGTGGAAGTTCTGGGAGAACCAGCCATGACTGTCCTCCAGCTCAGAGAGCAGCGGGGGAGCAACAGCAGCCAACATCCTGCCCCCCTGCAGAGGCCAGAGCTCCGTGGCTGCCGCGCCTCCTGATCTGGGCCGCTCTTCTCCGCTCCCAGCTCCCTGAGACTCCAGCACCATCCGATCCTGCCGCTGCCACCGCCTGCGGCCCCAGTGCAAGTGGATCGCTGGGCGGGGGGGCAGCACCGTATCACATGTGTCATGGTGAAGGAGAGGGGGATTGAGATCTAAAGCAGCCCCCCCACTGGGAGGAGACAGAGATTGGCTACACCCTCCTCATCCCCCCAACAGGGGAAAGCTCCTCCCCAGGTGACGACCCCTGCTAACCTCTGGAATGAGACTTTGGCTTTAGGGCAGAAAACATCTGGGACTTGCCTGGAGCCGGGCTTTCAAGACCACTTCTAGACCCGGCTGTTCACCTTCTCCCCTGCCAATGCATTTGGGGTGGGCACAGCTGTCTCCGTCGTTGGGCCAGGGGTCTCTCCCAGAGCAGGCAGACGCCCCGGGGTCGATGGGCAGAAGGGAGGCCTGCCTTTCCCAGGGGAGTGAGTGGCCTCTCCCTTGACTGCCTCCCAGGGAGCGGCGATGGGGTCAGGGCTGTCCACTGGAGCAGTGGTTGCGATTTCCTTTAACTGCATCATCGCTTTGCTGATCCTCATCCTCTTCCTGATTCTGTGCAAGGCCTGCAGGACCCCGTCCTGCCCCAAGAAGAGCCTGGATGCAGACGAGACGAAGAACGAGGAGAAATACCTGCTCCAGCCTTGAGTCCCTCCGCTGCCCGGGACAGCTGGGGTGCTGAGGAAGGCTTGATGGCTGGTCCCCTGGGCTCTCTCCACCACCTAGCTTCTAAGCCAGACCCCCCAGAGACCCCTGGACCTGCATTCAGGAAGCTGCGTGTCCTGCCTTGGACCTGACCGAGGAGTTTGAGCGGCCAGGCCAACCGGCATTGGTTCCCTCACAGCAGCCCACCGAGGGAGAAGGGACTGTGAGTGTGTCGGGGTGGGGGTGCCCTGATGAGGGGGCTCTGCCGAGCGGCCGCTCCAGGGGAAGTGACTCGAAATGAAGAGGAGACTGAGCGGGGCTTGGGAGGGAGTGTGGGAGGCAGGCTGGGCCTTCCACCAAAGGACTCGCGCACTCGGGGCCCCTCTGCCTCAGGGCTGGCTGGACTCTGTCCTTGCTGTGGTTGGAGTGAGGCTGCACCAAGGAACCCTTGTTTGTGGGGGTCTTCCAGCCCCTCCCATTGCACTGCCTGGGTTGCAATCCATCCCATGGGCGGGGGCACTGGCAGGTGATCCTCCATGGCAGGACGCGCCCCAGGGCGAGCAGGCTGTCTCCAAAGCCTCATCTAGCTGAGAGGGAGAGCCGCCTTCAAGCTGTTTCCTGGGGGTGGCGTCCTCCGAGGTGCCAGCAGCTGCAGGGACCAGCCATGAGGCCTGGCTTCTCCAGCCCATGTGGCACCGTGAGCCGAACGCCGTCACCAGTCTGAACGCCACGCTAAGCAGCCGCCAGAATCTGTGCACTGACAAACCCTGTGTGGGCGGCCAGCAGGCAGCTTACGGTCGTTAAATGTAGACGAGGGAGCTGGATGGGTTCATTTGGGGCTGTGCCTGGCTCGAAAGAGCTCTGGAGTCAGATGGTTTGGGCATGATCCCCAAAGGTATTCAGGTGCCTAATTCCCACTGCAATCAATGGGATGCTGGAGCTGGGGAGAGCTGCTGGCCCCTTCCCATACCCCACTACTCCCCTCAGAACTCTCCTCGGGGTCGGGGGCAGCCCCAGTGTCACGGAGTAGCCTGCTCAGCTGTGTCCATCCCATCCCTTCTCTCAGCCCACAGAGCCAGGCACACCCAGTCACCAGCCGCAGCAGGGGTGTCTCTTCCAGCCCAACACGCTTACACTCAAACACCCATGGACTCTGTGCAGTCCGGGAGTTGGGCAAGTCCAGCCTGCGTCTCCCATCTCTCCTTGTTACAGTTCTGCCATTCGCACCGAACGCCATGAAATTAGCCCCTGCCCTGCTGCCGGCCTTGTGGGATTTGGCTGTTCCTGGCTGCTCCCTCACGGCACAGCTAGTCCAGGAGGGAGAGGGGAAAGCTGGCCAGGTAGCTAGGAGGAGAAGGGTGCCCCCTTTGTAGTTAATGTGTCTGTTTTCTGCAGCTGTACATTGGACAAAGGCGATGAGGATTTCTGCCATGGGACTAGCTGGGAGCGTTAGTGGTGCTGGTGCCCCCTGCCGTGGGCTCTCTGTGCCCCCTTCCCTTGCCCTCCCTTTGTGGAAAGTCCCAGCCTTGCTGGGCGCAGATGTGCTGGCTGCCAGGGCACTGCTGCTGGGAGGCTCTAGGCGGCTGCTGCTGTAAAGTGACCTTTTAGGAGCATGTGGCTCCTTTTTTCCCGTCTCGGCCCTTCTGCCCCCTCTGGAGGGTTGTACCTTCAGCCCCATAGTAGGGTCTCATTAATAGCTGAGACGTCACTTCCTAAAACCAATTTCCCACTCACTAGGGTCCGGGTTTCCCCACAGCCCTCAGGCCTAGTGAGGTTTGCTGCAGCCTCTTAGCCTGGCTTTTTATCAGCACTCACTGGGCTCCTGCTGCGTATTCCTGCCCGAGGTCAGGCCCCAGGGGCTGTGATATCACATGCGTTGCCTTGCCAGCCCGCTGTGATGTCACGCTCAGGCGTTCAGGTTACAGCACTTCAGTAGAAAGAGTGCACTTTTGAAAGGGGAGCGTGTCCCTGCCCCTGAGCCGGCCAGCAGCAAGGGTAGCTGGAACGTTTACCAGGTGCCATGCCTGGCCCGTCCAGCTGAACGGCGACATTGTCAGTGTGTGTCTGAGACGTCCAGCTGCACTTGGACTGGCCGGCGCTGTGCAAGCTGCACAACAGATATGCTGTAGCTGGACCAGCCGGCTGCCCAGCAAGCACGTTGTCTCTGGCACGCTCAGCAGCTGGGGGCTTCCTGGGCACACCTGAAATGTTGGGCAGGGATCAGCCCAGCAGATCACCTTGGGCCTGTCCTACCCGGCTGCTGCCAGCTTAAGCCATGTCAGCTAGAGGTACAGCTCTGCTTTCTGCCGGGGCAGGCATGGGGAACACAGAGTTACTGCAGCTCCTGGGCCAGGACTCCTGAGAGACCTAGGAGAATACGTGAAAGGATCTTCCATTAGCAGCCAGAGGTGATGAACAGGAATTCTCGCACCTAACCATCTTGCTGATTACAGGCAATTTCCCCTGAAGGCATCAGCATTCACAGGCCAGCGCAGGCCCACCCCCACCCCCCTGGCCCCCCGGCCCCGTGCTACCCCGTCCATCCCCTGCCCTCACTTAGCACTGTGCATTATCAGAGCCTCAGTAAATCACCTGCAGCCAAGTTTACAGCCAAGCAATAGGCAGCTGCTCATCAGACAAAGGCCTTCGCAGGGGTCTTTGATGCAGTCATCAACTCTTCTTCCCCTGCCCCCCAGCCAGCACAGCTGTTGCAATAAGCACGTGTGTGTCAGGTCTGGGTTGTATACCCAATGCAGCTGGGTTGCCAGCAGGGTCCCCTGGGGCTGGATCTGTGCGCCTCTGCCAGGTGGCTTTTGTTCTTTCACTTGCAAAGAGGCAATGTGACTATGTTTCCTTTTGGCTTCTCATGGTAATGACGCACCGTCAGGTGTAACGTCCCTTTGCGGTTGTGTTCTTACTAGACTAATAAAACTATCATAGTAAATAGGAAGCGTCTATGTGCTCTGCTTTGATTTGTCACTGAGCCAGATGAAATCTAGGGCCAGAATCCCAGGGGAATGTGCTCCCAAGTGCTGCAGGAAGAGGGTACAGGACGAGGCCGGGTCAGCGAATGGTAAGCGCATGGGGTTGTGGTTTTGGCTGCATGGCTGAGGCTACGCACATTGCTCACCGTGCCAGCCTCACATATTACACTTACAGGTTGTGGCCTCCAGGAGGAATGTGAGTCTAGTTACCACAGTGATGGAGCAAGGCTCGTCTCCCTTCCATCCCAGGCTGCGGCGCCAGTAGAGTCACCAGATCGCAAGAGTGAAATATCAGGACACATTGGACGAGCGGGGTGGGAGAGCCACAGGTGCACAGCCCCGACCAGAGCCATGAGAGGGGGCGCACAGACCAAGGAAGCTGCAAGAGGGGTGTACGGCCCCCGCTGCAGCCCGCACCACAAGCCATGGGGCAAGGATTCCTGGCCCCAGCTCCAGCCCCCAGCAGAAGCCACGGGGCCAGGAGCACAGGGCTCTGTCTCCAGCCCCTGGCTGGAGCTGCAGGACAGGGGTGCAGGATCCTGGTTGGAAAGTCAGACCCAGTTGCAGGGCTGGGGAGGGGGGCACGAAGGGTCCCTGTTGTAGCCCTGCCTTCAGCCCCAGCCGCAGTCACAGAGGGGAAGGTCCCAGTCCTGCCTTCAGCTGTCAGTGGCTGAAGCAAACCAAGTCACAGAGGTCTGGTATCAGTGAGTGTCTCTCACACACACACACACCCCCGACTAAATTATAGGGTTACCCTAACCCCTCCCCAACTCTAAGAGCCAGAGGGGTCTGCCGGGGGTGGGGGGGTCCCGGGAAGGATCTGGCAGGTCCCTCTGGCTCCTTGGATCAGGGGCAGCCGAGGGGTCTCCACGTGCTGCGCCTGTCACAAGCACAAGCTCCATGGCTCCCATGGGCTGGGAAAAGTGCCAATGGGAGCTGCTGGAGCTGCAGAGTGGGGCTTGCAGGTGCCAGCAGCATGCAGAGAGCTCCCTGCCCCCATGCCCTGACCCAACCCTAAGAGCCAGAGGGCCCTCCTGGGGGGCAAGGTGGGGGGTCCTGGCAGTGCTTATCTGGGGCAGCAGGTCCCTCTGGCTCCTAGGGTAGGGATGAGTCAGGTGGGGTGGCATGGGCGGGGGGCGAAGGGCTCTCTGCCCACGGCTGGCGCCTGCAAGCCCCGCCCCCACAGCTCTGATTGGGCAGAAGGGAGCTGGTGCAGCATGCGGAGACCCCATGTGCCCGTGCTCGGGGCTGCCCGCACTGCAGGCTCGGGCTGGCGGGTGGGCGAGTGCACCGCCAGGAGCTGCCCCAGGAAGTTCCGCCACGCCAGCACCGGGACAATGGTGGTGATGGTGAGCAGTCTGTCCCCGCTATCCAGATGCAGGGCGTCGGGATGCGAGACAAATGGGGTACAATCAGGACTGTCTCAATAATATCGGGACGTCTGCTCACTCTAGGCCCCAAGGAAGGTGGGCTCCCAGGGTCTTTAAGGTAGGACACTGCTGCTCTAGGACTGGGTGTGCTGGGTGGCTCAGAGACTCTGGAATGCTGCTTCCTCATCACTACCTTAAATCTGGCGCTGAGCAAGCAGGCCAGGGTGTGAGTGGGGCTGGCAAGGAATGTGGGGTCTGGAGAGTCTGTGCTGTGGCCCTGCGGCCCCTTGCTGGGGCCCAGCCTGTGGGCTGTCCTCAGCCAGGTAAATGCATGCAGGTGTCAGCAGGGAGGGTTCAGTACCAGTCATGTAGAGGGCCTGATCCGCTCTGGTGCTCAGCGCTCACTGAACTCAGTGGGGGCTGACAGTGCTCAGGCAGTAATCAGCACCCTGCCGAGTCAAGGCCAGGTTAAGGAGGGGAAAAAACCAACAGGGCTAAGCCCTGGAGTCAGCCAAGGCTGAGAAAGCAGCAGCTCTAAGAGAGACTGCAGTGGTACCAGCTTTGCATAGAGTCGAGCTGAGTCATGCATGAGCGCAGAGCTGGAGCGCCTCGGCGGTCAGCGCCCTGGGGACCAGCAGCCCAGCTTTGCACATCAGCAGGGCTGGCTGGCAGCTACCACTCCATTCATGGGGCACAGACAAGAGAGATTGTGCAGCCACATGCTACTCTGCAGGGATGTGTGTGCAGCTGTGGTTGTGGGCACGCAATCAGTGGGGTGTGTGAGCATGGGGCTGAGAGGAGTGCATTGACCTGATATGGGCCTGACATGAGTACATGGGGCTGACAGGATACATGGGCCTGATAGAGTACATGGGGCTGACATAGAATCATAGAATATCAGGGTTGGAAGGGACCTCAGGAGGTATCTAGTCCAACTCCCTGCTCAAAGGAGGACCAAATCCCAACTAAATCATCCCAGCCAGGGCTTTGTCAAGCCTGACCTTAAAACCTCTAAGGATGGAGATTCCACCACCTCCCCAGGTAACCCATTCCAGTGCCTCACCACCCTCCTAGTGAAACAGTGTTTCCTAATAGCCAACCTAAACCGTCCCTACTGCAACTTGAGACCATTGCTCCTTGTTCTGTCATCTCGTACCACTGAGAACACTCTAGATCCATCCTCTTTGGAACCCCCCTTCAGGTAGTTGAAAGCAGCTATCAAATCCCCCCTCATTCTTCTCTTCTGCAGACTAAATAATCCCAGTTCCCCCAGCCTCTCCTCGTAAGTCATGTGCTCCAGCCCCCTAATCATTTTTGTTGCCCTCTTCTGGTCTCTTTCCAATTTTTCCACTTCCTTTTTGTAGTGTGGGGCCCAAAACTGGACACATTACTCCATATGAGGCCTCACCAATGTCAAATAGCGGGGAATGATCATGTCCCTCGATCTGCTGGCAATGCCCCTATTTATACATGGAGCTGACATGCCAATTTGGAGAAAAACAGTTCTGGTAGTTCAGAAACAAACACCTAACCGATGACAATGTTGTCAGTGGGCTGTGGAGCTTTGAATGCAGCCTGACTGCTACATCTCTGGGCCCCATAATAAATGATCAAGGACTTTTGATGGGCTATCAGAGTTAAAGACCAAGCGCCGTGGACCTCCCAAGCTCTACAGAAATGACCCCAATAAAGCTAGTACTAATGCAAGTCAGCTGTACCAGTCAGCTCGTTCTAGGAAACAGGAGGGAAGTTTGGGACCCAACTTTAATAGTCAGTTACATCTGGTGGAACAAAACCCCAGTGGATCCCTTCATGGCTGATTGATGGTCAGCAAACACTCCCCCCTCCCACCAAACAGCACCGCTCCCCACAAACGCCCATAGGACGCTGGCAATCACAGCTGCAGAGCCGACCCAGACCGGTTCCCCCCGCTAACCAACAGGCAGACAGGAAGATTCTGCTTCTGGTGCTAGCTCAACCAAAGCAGCAAATAATAATCCCTCTGCCCCAAAGCAGGAGAGCAGCTAAAAGGCTATGCTAATAAAAGCCCCAGCCCAGCCCACAAGTCTTTGCTCAACAGCAAAAACAAACGGACAAAAAAACCCAGCAAAACCTTCTGAGCAGAAAAACCAACCAGGGCAGGAAAACGTGCAAGGTGCCAGACGTGATACAATTGAGAGTCAAGCCAAGAGCAAATCCAAGCTGGGACCACGCTGGCCTGCTCCCGAGCCCAGCCCACAAAGCTCATGCCACCTAGTACCATGCCCCCATCATGGCAAACACTCCCAAAGAGAAGCCGTGACCACAGACTGGACGTGGGACACTGAGTGGCACAAGACAGGCCAAACCCAGACAATGCGCCCAAGGGCTGGAGTCAGAGCAAGAAACCTGCTTACTCCAGTGTCCCACATGGGGAGGGAGGGCAGGAAAAAGATTGCATCAGCTTCTCAGATGTGTGGAGACTTTTCAGCCAACAATGAAGCCAAAGTGCCCCAGGTGAAAGGAGCCCCAGCCTTCCACTGCCCCAGCCTTCCACTGGATTGGGCCTGGACTGCAATGACATATGGACACTGGTGAGCAAAGCCTGAGTGTACCTACTTCAGCCACACCTGAGGGCTGGGGCCCATTGACACAGTGGCAAGGCCCACAGACATGTGAGTGGAAATGACATCATGTATGGGGCAGGGGAGTGGGAGAGGGATTGACACCGCAAATTCTCCCAGACTTTTCAGCAGACAAAGTCGTAGCTCTGATTGGTGGCTTGTCACTGGCTGCCTTACTGCTTTTATTTGGAGCAATGGTCTGAAGTAAATAGGATGAAATTCAATAAGGACAAATGCAAAGTGCTCCACTTAGGCAGGAACAATCAGTTGCACACACACAAATGGGCAATGACTGCCTAGGAAGGAGCATAGCGGAAAGGGATCTGGGGGTCATAGTGGATCACAAGCTAAATATGAGTCACTGTGTAGCACTGTTGCAAAAATAGCAAATATCATTCTGGGCTGTATTAGCAGGAGTGTTGTAAGCAAGACACAAGAAGTAAATTCTTCTGCTCTTTGCCGCGCTGATTAGGCCTTAGCTGGAGTATTGTGTCCAGTTCTGGGTGCTACATTTCAGGAAAGATGTGGACAAATTGGAGAAAGTCCAGAGAAGAGCAATAAAAATGATGAAAGGTCTAGAAAACATGACCTAAGAGGGAACACTGAAAAAAATGGGTTTGTTTAGTCTGGGGAAGAGAAGACATAGGCCTTGGCTACACTGGCGCTTTACAGCGCTGTAACTTTCTCACTCAGGGATGTGAAAAAACACACTCCTGAGCGCAGCAAGTTACAGCACTGCGAAGTACCAGTGTAAACAGTGCCCCAGCGCTGGAAGCACGGCTCCCAGCGCTGCAAGCTAATCCCCATGGGGAGGTGGAGTACGTGCAGCACTGGGAGAGCTCTCTCCCAGTGCTGGCGCTGCGACCACACTCGCACTTTCAAAGCGCTGCCCTGGGAGCGCTCCAGCGGCAGCGCTTTGGAGTTTCGAGTGTAGCCAAGCCCTGAGAGGGGACATGACACCAGTTTTCAACTACATAAAGGGTTGTTACAAGGAGGAGGGAGTAAATTGCTCTCCTTAGCCTCTGGGGACAAGAAGCAATGGGCTTAAATTGCAGCAAAGAAGGTTTAGTTTGGACATTAGGAAAAACTTCCTAACTGTCAGAGTGGTTAAGCACTGGAATAAATTGCCTAGGGACATTGTGAAATCTCTGTTATTGTTGATTTTTAAGAGGAGGTTAGACAAACACCTGTCAGGGATGGTCTAGATCAGGGGTGCGCAATAATTTTCACAGGGGGGCCACTCCACAAATTTGGTGAGTCGTCACAGGCCACACATTTCTACTATATTAATGGAGGGGATGCGGGGTCTGGGAGGGAGTTTGGGTGCAGGAGGGAGCTCCAAGCTGGGGCGGGAGGTTGAGATGCAGGAGAGGGGATGCGGGGTCTGGTAGGGAGTTTGGGTGCAGGAGGGAGCTCCAGGCTGGGGCGGTGGGTTGAGGTGCAGGAGAGGGGATGCGGGTTCTGGTAGGGAGTTTGGGTGCAGGAGGAAGCTCCTGGCTGGGACAGAGTGTTGAGGTGCAGGAGAGGGTGATGGGTGAGGGCTCTGGGAGGAAGTTTAGTGCAGAAGGGGGCTCTGGGCTGGGGCAGGGGATTGGAGTACAGGAGGGGGAGCGGGGTCTGGGAGGGAGTTTGGGTGCAGGAGAGGGTTCTGACCTGGGTCAGGGGGTTGGGGTGCAGGAGGGGGTGTGAGGTGCATGATCTGGCCAGAAGGCGCTTACCACAGGTGGCTCCCGGCTGGCGGCGCAGCAGGGCTCAGGCAGGCTACCTGCATGCTGTGGCCCCACGTCACTCCTGGAAACGGCCGACTGCTGGCACCGTGGCACGTCTCTGCACGCCCCTTGGGAGGAGGGGGCAGCAGGTCTCCGTGCCTGCACCCTTAAACACCACCCTCCACAGCTCCCATTGGCCTGAGCGCCCCACTGTGCCACAGGACTTTTAGCAGCCCAGCGATCGCAAGGGGGCAGCCAAAGAGCCTGGTGGGGCAGACAGAAGTGTTAGATGGGCTGTATCTGGCCTGCAGGCCGTATTTTCCCCACCCCGGTCTATATAATACTTAGTCCTACCATGCATGCAGGGGACTGGACTAGATGACCTCTTGAGGTCCCTTCCAGTCCTACGATTCTATGTTTCTATTTGCCTACTGTTTGACGTCCAGTACAGCTGGCGTGCCCAGCCCAGCCCAGCCCAGCCGTAGTTTGGCCAGTGCCAGGAAAGCCACCCACTACGTGGCTCTGGGTGCTGCCCTGTTTGCAGTGAGGCACTGCTAGAGCACAGAGGATGGAGGGGAAACTGGAGGTGCAGTGATTAAATACAGGCAGAAAGTCTCACTGCTCAGTGACACAGGCCCTGTCTTTTCAGGGCACCCGTGGGAAAAAAACCAGGAACACTGATCAGAAGGTGCCTGGTGCGATGAAGTAGTGGAGCCCTCCAGAGTGGAGACTTAGCAGGAAGCCAGAGAGCAGCCAGAGTCCAGCTAGCAGTGGACGTGAGAATGGGCGCTGATGGACACGGGTGTTGTTGGGCCAAAGCCATGGGGCAATTCTGGACTGTACGATGAGAGAAGATGACCTGGTTAAGGGGGTGATTGTTCATAGCTAAGAGGCAGCTCTAGGCCCCTCACTCCTATGGAAAGCCAGTGAGCATTTAATTCCACTGTGTGCCTTTGAAAACCCCTCCTTAAACAGAAGGGACTTTCCATCCCGGGGATGAGGCTGCTCCTCTAGGCTGCTGGTTGAAAGACTGGCCCAGTGGAAGGCTTTAAAAGGCATTTGTTTAGGGCCGGGTTCTCCAAAGGGCTGGGCGGAGCTGCCTGCTGTGCTTTGGTGATGCCCTGAAACGTGCAGGAACGACAAGGTCATGCATTACTCAGACCTCTCAGAGACATACTATTAAGCTGGGCTAAATAAAGCCCTGAGTGAATCAGCACCAGTGGGTGGAGTGACACGAGAAAGACCTGTTTCAGGGGTGCCTCCCGCTCTAGCCAGGGGCTGCGATCCGCAGGAGAGATTGAGTATGTGAAACCCAGGCTGGTTCAATGTGCTACTGAGCGCACGAATGGCTGAGGCTCTGCACGGATCCCAGGGACTGCAAGGAGGAAACACATCCATATCTGCCATCAGCACCCTGTGCTCTTGTGGGTGGGGATTTCCTTGCTCTGTCTATTGTCAATCAGCCTTGTTTGAAGATTATTCCCACCCTTTAGGGCTCTGGTCCCCTACTGACTGGGGACTCCACCCAGTCTCAGAGATGGCTCTGAATCGCCCCTAGACCTTGGGTCCTGAGCTGAACTTTGCAGCAGAAGCAGCCTTGCAGCTAGCTGCCGTTTCCACTTGCCACACCAGTGGAATTAGAGTGAGCCTGTGTCCCTGGCGTAAGCTACCGCAGCTGCTTGCTGCAGCCATGCTGGTGGTGGGGAATCGGAGACAAAGCAGGATGCTTAGGTGCTGCCGGCTCTCCCCTCTCTCAACTCTGGGGACACACTATGGTCCCAACAGCCTTTTGGATGAACTGGACCAAATCCATCGCTGGGGTACTTCTTGAGTCAGTGGTGTTTCACTAGTGTCAAACGTGACTCTGTTCCTTTGTGTGTGTAATTGTAACAGCTGCACTGTCGGCCCCCAGAGCCTCTGTCCCAACCGGAACGCTCTCTGTCATCTGTGACTACGATGCTCAGCTCCTCATCTGCATGGCCTTGGGTACCTGTCAGTCAGTGAGGCCTGGTCAGGGGCCACGGAGTCTTGCTAAAGGGGGGGAGGGGCATGAAGCCCCTTCCCCTCTGTGGCCCCACCCCTGCCCTTCTTCTTCTCCCCAAGGCCTCAGAGGGAAGAGGAGGGGCAGGGAGCCAGGCAAAAAGAGGATGGGCCAGGCCCCCTGGTCCCTCATGTTCCAGCATCCCTACAAAGGTATTTAGACTCCTAACTCCCCTTGACCTCACTGGCAGTTGGGAGCCTAAATACCTTTGAAGATCTGAGAAAGACAAGGTAGGGGAGGTGACATCTTTTATTGGATCAACTTCTGCTGGTGGGAGGCACAAGCTTCCAAGCTACACAGAACTGAGGTGCACCAAAGCTTGTCCCTTCCACCAACAGAAGTTGGTCCAATAAAATAAATTACCTCACCTCCCTGCATCTGACGAAGTGGGTATTCACCCACGAAAGCTCACGCTCCAAAACGTCTGTTAGTCTATAAGGTGCCACAGGATTCTCTGCTCCTCACCTCCCTTGTCTCTCTCCTGTCCTGGAACCAACACAGCTACCAAAACACTGCAAACCACAATGTCAAGGTCTGGTTCTAAGTCCCCATCTCTTTGCTCTTTCTCCTCACAGCACAGAGTCCCCGACTTGCATCCCAGGATGGGCACTTGAGTACTAACAATCCCAGCTGACGTCTTGCTGCATTTACTCCAGACATTTTACTTCAGCTAGAGAGAGGAGAAACTGGCACAAGCCAAGAAATAAAGCAAAGCACCTATCTGAGTCGGGTCTGGGCCAAGACTGCACCAATCCTTGCTACAGTCAGCTACTGATGGTCAGATTTTGATTTGGGATTTTAAGGCTAAAAGGAGCCATTCGATCATCTAGTCTGGCTGGCTGCCTTGAGCCCAATAACCTGTGTTTGGCTAACGCATCCTCCAGAGAGGCGGCCAGGTTGGATTTAAAGACTTGAAGAGATAATACAAGAACTAGGGGTATTAATAGGCAGCAGGTTTAAAACAAATAAAAGGAAGTTTCTTCACGCAGCGCACAGTCAACCTGTGGAACTCCTTACCTGAGGAGGTTGTGAAGGCTGGGACTATAACAGCGTTTAAAAGAGAACTGGAAAAATTCATGGTGGTTAAGTCCATAAATGGCTATTAGCCAGGATGGGTAAGGAATGGTGTCTCTAGCCTCTGTTTGTCAGAGGATGGAGATGGATGGCAGGAGAGAGATCACTTGATCATTGCCTGTTACATTCACACCCTCTGGGGCACCTGGCATTGGCCACTGTTGGTAGACAGATAACTGGGCTATGGACCTTTGGTCTGACCCAGTACGGTCGTTCTTATGTTCTTATGGAGAATCCACCACTGCTCTTGGGAGTTTGTTCCAATGGCCAACCGCCCATGCTTGTTAAAAATCTTCACCTTATTTCTCATTTGGATTTCTCTGGCTTTAACTCTGAGCCATTGGTTCTGGTTCTGCTTTTCGGCACTAGATTCAAAAGCACTTTGGTGCTTGGGATTTTCTTCCCATAAAGGTACTCAGACATCTCAAGCAAGTCCCCCCTTGATCTTCCTTTTGCGCTACATAGCTTTAGCTCTTTAAGTCTCTCACCGTCCGGAATGTCTACCAATCCTCGAATCATTTTTGTGGTCCTTCTTTATTGAGCTGGTGCTGGGCCAGGATCATACCAGCCACATCAGAGGCCGTGTCTGCTCCTCTCCCTCTCTGCTCCCTCTCTCCTCCAGTTCATAGCAGGATGCTAAGGAAAGAGGTGGGCTCCAAGCCCGGGTCTCTTCCCCTGTCCAGGAAGAGACCAGCACTTAGTGAATCACAGCTCTTTGCTGGTTCCACAGACACCCCCCAGCCTTGCCATACAACATTACTTCATGAGGGCACATGTCCAGGAGTGAACCCAACAGACCCTGCTTGTCAGCAGGTGGGCTTGAACCTGAGACCTCTGGAGTTTAGTGCATGAGCCTCTACTGCATGAGCTAAAAGCCAACTGGCTCTTCCCTAAGGCTGTAAAGCACACTCTTTAATCTCTAAGTGGTCTCGAAAGCACTAGATGGGACAGAGCACCACAGCCAGAAGGTGTGTGGGTCACACCAGCATCTTGGGATTTGTTCCTTCTTTCTCCAGCCCCTGGGGATACATCTGCTCTGGGTACGTTCATTTTCCACTCATGGAAGCTTTTAGTGGAGAAAGGGAGCAGAAGCTTTTTACCGCTGCCTTGTGAGATGATGGAGGACTATGGGGGTGTTTCCCAGTGTGGATACACCTCTAGGGTACTACTACTCCCCTTTCTTCCACCAGCAAAGGCTGTGATGCTCCGAGGCTGCATAGCCAGCCTCCTCTCCACCAACGAAGAGCAAGCTCGTCACGTCCATCTCTTGCTCAGCCACACAGCGAGGCAGCCCCCTTTCTCTCCATGAACACCAGGTCTGAGGTACTCCCTAGCTTGTGCAGCCAGCACCTCCCTCCTCATGAATTCCAAGCCCTTCACTTTGCCGGCTGAGAATTATATGCTGGAGGCTGGGCAGCCAACAAGTCCCAGCCAGCCCCAACCTGTCACCAGACACCCACAGGGTACAACCCTCCTTCCCACCCCCTCCCATGAGCAACTACAGAGCAGCTTCCTCTTTAGCACATGAGGCTGAGGATTGCAAAAGCCATGCGGAATCAGGCATGGATGGAAGGAATGGCAGGTGGCCCTTGCTCCCTGCACCACTTCCCTGACTGGAGACAGATGGCATCACTCGCTAGGTCTGTGCCAGCGCACGCGGAAGATGGTGGCGAGTCTGCCAGTGAGGAGGGATGTGTGCAGGACAGGGGGTGGAGAAGGGAGGAGCGCCTGGACAATGCCGACCCCTTTGTTGTGGTACCCCACACCCAATCTGGGAACGCTGACTTCAGTGGAGGGCAGCAGCCGACCAGGACACAGGTGTGAGATGGTGGCACAGCACTCAGGTTGGGGCTTGATCCTGCAGTCCCGAAGCAGACACAGCTCTTAGTGGAGTCCTGGGGAACATTGACTAAAGACTGCGGAATGGGGCCTTGGTTGTGTGGTATGGCTCAGTCTCAGAGGGTGGCCATCTCATCTCCCCATCCCCGGCCTGCAGGTGGCACGAACCCAGCACAGCCCAAGTGACAGTTCTGCAAACTAATGTGCTTTCAACATGTTTATTTGGACGCGGAAGCCACTGTTCCTGCTGCGTATGAGACGGGAGGCTCAGAGGGCCGTTACCTGCATGGCAAACAGGAGCCCGTCAAAGGAGAGCCTGTTTGCAGAGCCTGGCAGTTCCCGGCACGTGGATGGAGAGGAGGCACTGTGCAGCTGGGAGCAGGCTGGACTTCCTTTCTCTCTCTCACTTCTCGGGCTTGTTTGCCGGTTCCCTCACCAGGTTTAGCAGCTTGTCCAGCTTCGTGATCTCCACCTCAGGGCCCTTCTGAATCTCTTGCCCTTTCTTTTCCTAGAGAGAAAACAGCAAGTCCCAGTTGTTAGCAGAAAGGACCCCACCAACTCACCCAGAGCAGTGTGCCTGGCCACCAGGGCCAGGGAGGGAGCAGGGCCTCTTGGCCTTGGTGAGCCAGGAAGTTGATCCCAGAGAATGCAACAGTGGGAAGTCTATTGAGGCTGATTGAGGGGGCAGCCCCCCTCCAACATCCCCCACATCAAGCCCAAACAGCCAGGCTTTGGGTGGGTGGGGCGCTGCAGGGCTAAGGTGGGGGCTGAATCAGGCTGTGCAGTAGGGTTATCGTACCCTCATCACTGCTTAGCTAGTGCGTGAGCAGTAAGTCCACTGGCCCCAATCTGCCTCCACAGGGGCCCTGCCACCAAATCCATTTCCGTGGTTGCCCACGGTGAGCCTGGGTGCTGCTGGGCTCCCCGCACATGGGCGACAAATGCTATCTGCACAGCACAGCTCCCTGGGGCTCTCCGTCCGGTGCGGCCAGCAGACAGAACCGGGCAATGGTCGACTATTCCTATGGCACATTCCAACCCAACGGCTCCAAGCCACCTTCCAAAGCTACGCCTAGGGACTCGCTTCCCCAGCTGGGCTGTGCAGCTCACCCGAGCGCCGCATGACAGTTTAGGGAAGGAAGTACAAAAAATAGCATCTCAAACTGGAAACGGGGGAAGGGGGATAGGCGGGGAAAGACGGCATTGTTCAACAGAGTGTGGGCACCCGGACTGGGATCTGGTCCCGGCACCACAGCTAACGTTTTGCAGCCACACAGACCCCTTGTATCCTTCGCCCATTCCTGCCAATGTGCCTCCTGCCGCACCACACTAATGTAGGTAAGAAATACCTTCCCAATCCCCTTCCTCATTGAAAATCCTCCAGTGTGCTGCTGCCATGGGGCCGACGAGCCACAAGTGATCACATACACTCACTGCAGACCGTTAGACTGAAACGCACGTCCCTTGTCAAAATTGAGTGACCAGGTGAGCTTATTACTAGCCTCTTGTCTTAACCCTCCTCCTCCCCAGTGTATGTATATTGACTTGACTAATGGTGTCAGCTCTAAAATCTATATTTGAATCTCTGCAAGGCAGAGTTTCTGTATGTGGAACGTGCCAGGCAAACTTCTGGATGTTAAAAATTATTAATAACAATTCTCTTGCATGAGGCGCCATGGAATATTTACCTGTTGGGATGTCAGCTCATCTGAAAGACACTATGTCCCCCACACAGTGCCCCTGAACCCCACACTGCTGGGGTGTTGTCCGTGGCTCATGCACCAAAGCAACTTCCTGTGATTGGAATTTCCTTGCGGGTTCCCTTCCAGCTACCAACCAACACACCCGAACATGGCTTAGCATAAGAGATCGACTGGGCTTGCAGCATGCGGGGGCTGGAGCTGCGCAACAGAACTTGGCTCTACGCTGGGGCTGGCCACTTTGGACCGCCTAGCTCAGCAGTGACGGTTTGTTTCGAGCCAGCTCATGGCTGGCCCAGCAGGAATAAGCAATACCCAGGGGCTTTCTCCCATGCACAGTTCTGAGGACAGTGGTGGTAGCATGTGCTCTGTCTAATGGAGCCTAAAAGAAGGCGCCACATGTACCAAGTGCTGGAGCTGTCACAATCTTCTTGATTCTAGACACAGCGGCAATTAGGAAGGAGAAGGCGCCAGCTGCCAGCTGCCAGCTCTCCTCTCCTGTTAAAAATAAAATGCTCAGACAGGGCCATTTGCCAGTTCAAAGGAAGGTAATGTCAGTGAGGAGAAAAGGAAACGGCTCTATTTGCCTGCATGTCATACACTGACGAGGGCCTGGGTGATCCGGGGAAACGACACGTGATGAGCCTAGCGCAGTCCTGTTCCATAATCCTCCCGCCCAATTGGACGTCACAGATTCCAGCTGACTCACGGAGCAAATTTACTCGATGGCATGGATTACACGCTGTCAGGAGTAATTCCCTGGAACAGCAATCTAACGGGCGCCTGGGAGGTAATTTTAGCAAACAAGCAGATCCCTCTATCACTTCCCCGGTTTTGACAAAAAGATAAACATTGGGAGAGGGAGGGTGGCAGAGGAGGAGAGACGGCTCAGCGCTAAATGTCAAACTCCATTATCTCTTTCTGTGTGTGTGAAGAACAAATACATTCCCTAGAGTGCAGATTTTGTTTGTATTGATGGGATTTTCTGTAGTTACTGCTACATTAGACTCCAAAGACTCCTGCATGCTGCCTCAGGATTAAGTGTCAGTGGTGATATGTACTGAAAGGAGAATAACCCACATACAGAGTGCAGGGGAAATACCATCACAGCCTCCCATCCAGGTTGCTCACGTTATTTACATTGGTGTGGTCAGACACAGTATGGCTAAGGCATGGTCTATACTGGGGTAGGCAACCTATGGCACACGTGCCGAAGGCGGCACGCGAGCTGATTTTCAGTGGCACTCACACTGCCCGGGTCCTGGCCACCGGTCCGGGGAGGACTCTGCATTTTAATTTAATTTTAAATGAAGCTTCTTATATATTTTAAAAACTTTATTTACTTTACATACAACAATAGTGTAGTTATATATTGTAGACAGAGAAATAGACCTTCTAAAAAGGTTAAAACGTATTACTGGCACGCAGAAGCTTAAATGAGAGTGAATGAATGAAGACTCGGCACAGCACGTCTGAAAGGTTGCCAACCCCTGGTCTATACCATTAGGAGACATTGAGATGTTTCCGTCTCAGCAGCCAGCCATCTCCTAACACGATGCAGATAACCATATCGTTCTCGCTGGAGACAGAGAACACCTTTGCCCAGGTAGCTCACTGTGCAGAAGTAAGCAGCTGTGTGACCAGCAGCTGGCTCAAACTCAGCACGAGTTGTAGGACTGAGACAAAGAGGTTGCAGAATCCAGGATGGCTCCATGTTTTGGTGACATCCACGCACTGATGGTCAGAGTCGCACTGGTCTCTGAGCGACACCTGGCTACCCATGCTACTGCAGTAGCCAGAAATACCTTTTTCCACCTGCAGCTGCCAAGATCCCTGCCCCCTCTTTCCTACCCATAAAGATCACACCCTTATTACTGAAAATCTGGAGTAACGTTGTGCCCTCTACTTAGGGCTAATGGTGGCAGACAGAGAAAATGCAGCCGGTCAAGAACAACCCGGTCAAGCAGAATGGTCGGTGTGAAAGCTGTACATCATTTCCCACACCAGCTCTCCATTCCATGTCAGATACAGTTCATGGTCCTGGTCCTATCTTCAAAGCTCTTAGTAAGCTAGGGCCCAGTTACATGTTAGGCCATCTCACTCTCTCCATCGGCCCCAGAACACTGATCACACAGGAACAATGCAGCTGCTGGTACCCAGAACAAAGCTTGATGGAGCTGAGGACAAGCTCAGCTTGGGGAAGAGAACCCAGCTATTGAACTGTACAAGGTCTTGGTCCTAGGTCATGCATGCCACCCAGTACTCTGGTTCAAGGCTCTGGCTGACCACCTGCGTCAGGCGACCAAGGATGATGTGACAGCTCAGAGGCAGCATTTCCTGGAAGAGGGAGCCCACCCAGTGAGAGACACGAAGTCAGGGCCAGGTGGAAGGGTGGATAGGATACACCAGCAGGGAATAGGGGTGCAAACCTCAACTGAGAAAAGCCAGGCAGCAGGTCCTTGGTTTCAGGAAGGAATTATAGAGTGTGTGAAGATTCAGGCTGAGTTGACACTGTAGTGTTTGTAAAATACACAAAACCTAAGAGACGGAAACTGAAATTCCGCTTCCAGGACATGCTGGCTGGTGCATCAGCCCACAGGTCACATGAACTATTAGCCTCAGGAGATCCATTAGACCACAAGGTAAGAGGCATCTGTTTGCACCTGCTGTAGCTCAGTAGAGGTGACAGCCATATCCACAAAATTCCAGGCCTTATCACCACTGTGTTACTGCGGCTGTATGTTTCCATAACCCCACTGATTCCAACAGCGATAGACCAAGACGGAGATGAGGGACTGCAGCGGTGAATCAGGCCCTGCGACTACAGTCCCCACTCTGAAGATGGAACAGTGAGCCCAGGCCTAGGTAGGCCCACAGTGAAGCTTACCATCGCCTGTACCGGGTGCCTAGACATTACAGCAATTGGTGGAAGTTAGCTTATGATGGGAGCAGCCATAACGAGTTACCTTTGCCAAGAAGGGCTTGATGGCCTGTTTATTAAGTGCACCAAGTCCCAGCTCCAAGAATGATTCTACAGCAAACGTCGGCAAAGTATCAGGGACTTCCCTCCCTCTGGCTCTCAGGACTGTCTGCGGGGTGTTAGCTAGTGGCGGTGGGGGGAGGGGCATATGACCAGGGAATGCATTCATGGAAAAGTCAGAGCTCATCTGCCATAGTGTCCACCAGCTGTTCCCCAAACATGGGGGTAGGACACGAAGACCACTCCTGCCCTGCTGTTCTTAGGTCTTTCAGTAGGGAAGGATTCTTTCCCTCCTTCTCTAGAAAAACTGCCTAGGGAATAGCCCAGCGTCATGGCACATGTCACTTCGTTAATAGCAGTACGGGGCCTAAGACACATAGCTGAACTAATCTGATTCCGTCTAGGTGGCAGTGGCATGCACGCACATGCCCACACTTTAATCAGCTCAGCAGTGCTGGATGTGAGAGCCGCAGGAAGGGTCCTCATCCTCTGGGGCAAACTGAGAAAGGAAATTAACCTTTCCTAGCAACAGCAGACGAGATCCAAGCTGGCAAGGTAGTTGTTTTCCCTTTGTGCTCAGAGGCGATAAGTGAATGTGCTGCTGCAGCTGTGCTGAGGCTGAGGTTCATCTTTCACAGCCTGAAGTCTGAGACTAGCACGGGACGAAACTGTGATGCATTCTGAGACTCACGGCAAAGATCCCTGCTCCGTGCTGTCCTACGTCTTCATCATGCAAGGGCCCAGGCTACTGCTGCTCAGTCAGCATGGCCGGGGCCCCAGGCCAACACCTTCATCACTCCAAAATGCAAACAGAGGGGAACTGATGACTGGTCATTACAGCTGTCTGCAGCTACCAGAGCAAACCCAAAGGTGAGCACCTCAGGGGGTTACTCAGCATGAGAGAAGTGACAGCTCTTCAGTAACACTGAAGGAATGAAACTGTCCAATGGGTCTTTTTGGAGGGGGGCAAGTCAGAGCATCCCATTATTTGTCCTTCCAAATCTGCTCCTCTGTGAACAGCACAAACAACTGGCAGATCAGAGGGCAGTGTCACAGGTCTTCCAAGCTGAGATTTATAAATGGCAGCTGTTCATTCTGTAACATGGAACGGCCAATTCCGGGGGAGATAGGGGCCAGCTGGCTGGGCAGCATGGCTAAGGGGCGAAGGGAAGCTGATGTCAGGAGAGCACGTTCAGGGGAGCAGGGATAAGGAGCGGAACAGATCCAACAGGGCCATGAAATGAAGAGCAAAAGGAGACAGTGCATTCAGCTTCCTTCCAATGGACACAGCACTCGATGCACTAAAACCGGGTAAGAACACCTGTAACCCACACACCTCCTGGGCGTGGGGCTCTGTCCTATCTAGTGGCACCAAGACCACGCAGAGGGAGATTAATGAGTCTGTTCTACAGCCATACGGCTTTTAGCTCATGCTGTAGAGGGCCATGCACTAAGCTCCAGAGGCCCTAGGTTCGATCCCACCTACCAAAAATGGGGGGGTGTTGGCATTACATAGCCAGCTCGGGAAAGGCTCCTTGGCCAGGAGAAATGCAGCCTGGGCAACGGTCAGGTTTTCTGTCTGGGGAGGCTGGGGGCAGCACAGCCCTCCTGAGCGGTGCCAATCAGAAATGCGGCTAGCAACAGGGGCAGAGTGGGAGACCCGGGCTTCTGCAGCCTCCGGAGTCGGGCCTGAACGGAGCAATTGAGCACAGCCGCCAGGCATAGGGGCAAAGGACGAGCCTCGCTGATGTCAGCCACACAATAACGACTTGGGAGAAGTGCCCTGCTTGTGTCTGAATACCTGGTCTGTTTAGTGCACTATGGTTACTGTGAAGGTGAGAGACTGGGTCTGGGCTTTCCAGAGACTGTTAGGAAATTGCACACACAAATGCGGTAACTGCACAGAACTGCAGCTGTGCAATTGCACAGACATTGTCTCACATGCCAAGACCTCTAGCAACTGTACATTTCACCTACATGTCTCATGGCAGGTTTCGATTTGTAGCAGTGTCTTTAGCCAAAAACGTCCCCTTCTCTCACTGATTTGCAACCTGGGTGCTATCCTCCCCCCAGAAATGGCTGCATTTCAGTGATGAGGTGATTGCTCTACACATACAGGATCAGATCCTTGGCTGCAGCTGAGGAGCACACGGTCCTATGGGGGAGGGGTGTGCCGAGGTGGTGCACAGCTCACCTCTGTTCTCCCTATTCTGCTGCCACTGTGGGAAGTATACGTTAGAGCAGCCCTCAGACTGCTCTAATTTATGCAGCCTACTAACAGCCCCAGAGGGCTGAAACCACAGCTCAGGACTGGAGTACTAGAGAGGCATTCAGCCACATCCCCTTCCTCTGGCCACACCTCCCGCAGGAGCTGAAGATGATAATTGGAGCCTCTATGCTAACTCTCCTTTCCCAGAAGATCTCCCTTGCACTGGGGTGATTACCCCCAGGGCCAACTACACCAGCTCTCCAGTAGTACAAAGGGGTTGCACTGGAAAGTGCAAAATGCTTTGGGGTCCTTTGGGCAAACTGGTGCTATGTCAGTGTGAGACAACGGCTCTGCCCTGATGAAACAAACAAGCGCCATGCAGAACAAATTAAAACAACTGGAACAGGCGCTGAAGAGGAGAGTGGTTTCAGTGGTTTCTGGTTTTGGGACCCTACCTTGAGACACTGTGCACCTGATTTTCAGAGAGGCTTAGCACTCACTACTCCCACTGACTTCAATTGCTCAGCACCTCTGAAAATCAGGCTCTGGGTGTCTCAAGTTGGGCACGAATTTAGAGGCCAGGTGGGCCCAAGTTCTGTACAGAGGTTCGCAGTGAGTTTGGGTGCAGGACAGCATTCTTCCTCCACGCTAGACTCACTAGTACGGCCCATGGGCTACAGGCCCTCTGGCTGCTCCCAGCCTCCTTTAGGCAGAGAGAGTTGTTTGGCAAATGGATCTAAATACGCATGCTGCGGGTGGAGCCCCTGGACTCCACAGCTCGGTGATGAGCAGGGCATACAGATCTTAGTAGCCTCACTGTCCCTGTTCAGTGCAGTGCCTGCTGCAGGATGACTGTGCATGGGATAGTGTGTGGCGGTGGGTATGGAAAGGGACAGGACATGGATCCTGCTCAGGAAATGTGAAATTTCAAATTCAAGGTCCTCTTTGACTGGTCCCTGATCTGCCACGATCATTTCAGAGAAGTAGCTGCTTTGCAGCAGGCCAGCTGAAGTGTCAATGCACCTCCGGTAACTGTGAAGTTTGACAAACTGGTTCCTGAGTTGCTGGGATTACTCAGCCTGGGATTACAGCAGACTGCTGTGGAGGCTTGCTGTGTCCTTGGGCAGCGCAGGAAAACTCAGCAAAATGAGTCATGAATGGACTTTGTTAAAGCTTTGATGCAGCTGGCTGAGAGCCACTCTGCCTGCACCTTGAATCCTGGCCTTGTGGCAATCTGCTGCATCAGTGGATCATCCTGAAGTGTGTTCTCCTCATGACTGATTCACTAGGGGGGTCTCATGTGAAGTACAAGAAGAAATAATCTATAAACAGGCAGAAGAAGCTCAATACCCTTTTACTCTCTTGCTTTGACAAATGTCAATTCACCTCTAATTGAGATCTGCTTGTCTAAGGGCTCTGCAGGCATAGGACGGATTAGATCTGAGCTGTAAACATGGTTCCTTTCTCCCTATGGCAAAGCAAAGGAAGAGGTGTCTGAGAAGGATGCCTACAATGGAACTGGCAAATTACCCAATCCAAGAGTGAACTCAGAAGATTTGCCTGCCCAAATCCTTGCTCAAGTGAAATCAATGGGAGTTCTGCCGTGGAATGGACTGGCTGCTCCCCTTTCAAATATTTTCAGAGTCACAATGCAGAGGATTATTCATGTGTGCGTGCATGCCCTCGTGTATGCACTCATGTGTGCATACATGCGTATACCTCCCCTTCCCAATACTGATGTAGTAGTGAAGAACAAAGTGCTCAGAATGAATCTGGAAGCAGCCAGGCTGGAAGAAGCCTTCGTACATGAGATGGCTCAGAAGCACAGGCAGAAAAGCAGAGCTGCATGAATACAAAGGTCATCACATTCATTTAATCTACGGATTAACAAGCCTTTTGAAGCTTTGCTCCAAAAGATGAAGCATATGATAGAAAGTCATGGGTTATGTGATTACTGGATTCTAGTATGTATGTGAGAGTCTCTCTGTCTCTCTTGCATACACAGTCCTTTTCATGAGTGTTGAGAATTCAGGGCTTTTGCCACAATCAACATATAAGTCAATCTGCGAATGAAAGAAGGCCCTGTTTGAAACATGAAGTTTGAAAACACTTGACATTTGAAAAAATCAAATTATAAGATTCTTCCAATGCTTCCTCCAGATGTGAGTTAAGCTCTGGAGAGATGTAGGGACAATTTTTATTTATTGATGGAATTAATTTCTTCACTTTTGCCTTGTCCCATCAATAAGGGTCAGCAGCACTTGTTTTTCAGCTCCAAGCACTCTCGTCAAATTCATCTTCCAAGCTGACACCAACCTTCTTCATGCCTGCCTTCAGCATCTCAAACCACCTTCTTCCAGGTCTTCCTTGGGGTCTTTGTCACGTGACTACTAACTCTTGTACCTTCTTGCCAACATATCCCACAACTCATCATCTCACATGACCCAGCCACCTCAGTCAATACTCACTCAGCTCTTCCATGATGCAGACTGCCTGTCATTTCACTGTGTAGCCTATCAGCTCTCATCTTACCCAGCATCCACCTGAGCTTTTGGCAGTGCAAAGTAGTTGTTCTCTCTTCCTCTGGCCAGCACTCTGACTCCAACACCATCGTTGGCCTAATTATGACCTTCTACACTTTGCTCTTTAGTTTATGTAACACATTCCTGCTGCAGAGAATTCCCATCAACTGCCTCCATCTACATAAAGTGCTGTTCATGCAGTTGGGTGGAATTAATTATAACCATCTAAGTAGCTTTGCTTTGTGTCAAGTGTATTCATTTGACTGAAGAACATCGCTTGGGCACTACTAGGTTAGGATGTGACTAGAAAAACAGCGATGTTTATTGCCCAAGACACAGTCAAGGCATCTCCATAAGCAACAACATTGAAGACTTGATCCAGACTCTTACAGGAATGTAATGGTTTCTCTAACCCAGCTACAGCTCGGTCTGAAATGGATCTGTAATGTTCTCCTAGTATAGCTGGATATTCCTAGGTGACAGAAGAGCATATTCTCTTAAACTCAAGGATTCAAAGGTTAATTTTGCCCTCCTTGGTAAAAGCAATAGCAACTCCTTCATTCAGCAGTCCAAAATTGGCAGAGAATAAATGCTGGTTCACTGAGCCCCAGGCCACCCACACAAGTATGCCTGAATCCTGACCGGGCGAGACTACCTCTGTGAGTGAGAGAATGGTTCATTTTCATTGGCCATTCAGCGGAGAATTTCAGTGGGTGCCATCAATAGCCTATGTATTTGGGTTTTTATACAGTGCCTGTCACTCTGGTATCTGAGTGTTGCTGTTTTTACCATGTACAAGCAAGGAATTGGGCTAAGACCCATTAACTCATTTCAAATAACCTGATTTTATTTACAATTTGTTCTCTTTGCTGCGTTTTATCACACATCACCACGATGCACTGTAATAAGGCAACCAATAATGAGTTATACTGAACCAGAGCCTGCAATTTAATGCCAAATAACCAGAGGGGATGCAAGTACTAAAAATCAAAACTACAATTTCCTTATCAGGAACACTCATTACACAGGAAGAAATCTTTGCTTCCCATCCATATCCACATTTAAAAGCAGAGGCTGCTTCCTGACTGTAAATGCAATGAGGCCGATGCACGTTGGTTTGTAGTAACTGAGAACGTAACACCTGTGGTTCTCTATTTCAGTGGCTATATCGGCTCAATACAACTCAATGAGATTCAGTTTCATTTGGCCTTTGAGTAGGCGGAACTTCTTCAAGTGAGGCAGAGTCATTTGTGATTTCCTTGAATGCTAGGGCAATCATTCAGCTCTTCTGAGTTCAGTGAATGAACCACTATTTCCTCATCACGAATATTACCAGAGCAAGTGCCTCTGCTCCCTCCGCCTGCTTTTTCCTTGCTTTAATAATGGGCTTCATCACCTTGCAGCATCAGCACCAGCTGCTGACTTTGTTTGCATCCCCACGGGTGGCGCCCCCTGCGCCCACACCATTCCTTGATCATTTGAATGGGTCGTCATGGGAGGCCGGAGTTCAACAGCCTTCACGCCTTGCAGACAAAAGGAGCAGCTGGCTTTGGGGATGCTGATCGGTATTTGGTGTCAGGAACTATTCGGGAAATTAGGGCTGCCCACTGCAGAACACACAACAGGACACTGGCTTTTCACAGTCTTCTGATGCATGGGTGTGTATGCCAGGCATAAGTTACCAAAGTGATCAGTGCTGGTTGAAATTGCTGGGTTTCATTGCCCAGGCATCAGATGAGACATCCCTGCTCCTGCAGCTTTCAAACAATGTTCACAATGGTGCAAACGAATCCAAGAGGCATTTGTATTGGTATCTTGTACCATCCATGTCTCTGACAGGATGTCGATATGCAGTGTTGTTGTAGCCATGTTAGTCCCAGGATACTGAAGAGACAGGGTAGGTGAGGTAACAGCTGAAGTTGGTCCAATAAAAGATATTACCTCACCCACCTTTTCTCAGCAATAAGTCTGAGCAGACACGGGAAGACCCTCCACAAGGTTCTGCTTTGATAATCGGGCCTCCCAATTTAGCCTAATTGTGAGTTCAGCTGTCAAAAAAGTGAGTGAAAGTTTATAAAGTGTCACAACAACCTATAATAACAAAAGTACACAAAAAGTCATAGATGGAAAGACTGAATGACTCCAGACAAAATGGCCTCCCTCTGCAATTCAAGGACTGGTAAACAAGAACAGCTGAGACCGGAGAGCAATGAACCAAAACTGGGGTGTCAGAAAATAGATCTAACTGGTGGACAAAATAGTGGGGGATGGGCCATTCCATCCACCAGTCCCTTTTAGGGTCCTTAAAAGAAAGGCAGCTTTGGAAAGGGGATGAACATTAGCAGAGGGGAAAAGCTGGCTACCAGGATGCTGGCTGACTGAACAAGAGAAGGGGAAGGAGGGAGTGCCAACCCGCCCTTGGTTTTTCGGGATCTCAGGCCTTCTGCACCCTAACCCTGAGATATGCCTTGATCAGGCCACAGAGAGGGACCCAGATGACATCGTCAGCTCTACTGGCTCTGGCTAAATCCCGACCAGCGGTTGGGATGTAAGACATTGTTCCCCCTTCATGTGTCCTTTCCCTTCCCTACCTTATTTCCTCTCTTTCCTCTCTCGTTTTTCCTTCTGTCTAATGAGAGTCTGGCTCAGCCGCTCAAGACTGAATATTTTGCAGCACTGCTGTAAGCCTATGACCCAAGCCAGGCCGCTAGAAGCAATGCCCTAAGCAGCCCAATGCTGGTACAAGTTTGCCAGGTCTCAGAACGGCTGATAAGGCGGTGTACTGTGCCTGTGTTTGCCCAGCATGGAGTGCGCACGTTGGGACGTTGCAATCTATATGATTTTATGAAAGGATGCTGATAAGTATGAATATAATGTAACTGGAATATGCTTTATGCAAAAGGTCTCTTGTAAGGTATCATTACAAAGCTTATAGTCTACTGAGTGTGGTCATCCTAGTTCTATAAATGTATCACTCTTGTAGCTGAAACTATAAATATAAAATGTAACCCTGAGGGCCTATTGTAATTATGCAAAGTGTAGGCCATTAAAGGTGATTTGGAATCTTGATGGCTCCCATTAGCCAGGACAATTGGTTGTAGATGGCTCTGTTTTACCTGTGAGTCTTCCTGTATATGTGTGTGCTGGCAAGTGGGTAATGAAGTCTTACAGTGACATGTGATCACGTCACCTGAACTGGAACCCATCTTTACCCTGGTGCTTTTCCACTGGGGAGGGGGAACGGGGGGGACCCAAAGGGACAAAGGATTCCCACCTTATGCAAAAGATATATAAGTGAGTGGAACAGAGTAACGGAGCAGCCCTCATGAGAAATCCCCTAACTCCTACCTGAGCTGGAACAAGGGCTGGACCAGGGGAAAGGATTGTGCCCAGACTAGGAAGGTGTCCAGTCTGTGAAAGAAACTTATTGAAACGTTTCTGAGGGTGAGATTTTATCTGTATTCAGTTTTATTGCTGTATTAGACTTAGATTTGCATGTTTTATTTTATTTTACTTAGTAATTCACTTTGTTCTGTCTGCTATTACTTGGAACCATTTAAATCCTACTTTCTGTATTTAATAAAATCACTTTTTACTTTTATTAATTAACCCAGAGTTTGTATTAATCCCTGGGGGAGGGGGGCAAACAGCTGAGCATATCTCTCTATCAGTGTTATAGAGAATGAACAATTTATGAGTTTCATATGGTTCAGACCCTGGGTCTGTGTTGGAGCAGAGTGGCATGTCTGGCTCAGCAAGACAGGGTGCTGGAGTCCCAAGCTGGCAGGGAAAGCAGGGGCAGAAGTAGTCTTGGCACATCAGTTGGGAGTTCCCAAGGGGGTTTCTGTGATCCAACCTGTCACACACACAAAAGTCAGTGCCAATGACAGAAGCTGCATTTTCTCTCTTGCTGCTCTTTTCTGTCCCCGGCGGGCGTGTTTGTCTTGTTTTGTCCTCTAGGAAACAGGCTGGAACTTAGCAGCAGCAGCAACAATGCCAGCGCCAGCCGTCTCCCCTATCTCCGTGCTTCCCCAGGAGAGTTATAACCATCTTTGGCACCATCTCAGAAACTGTCACACAAGGGGGGTTTCTCCTTCCCAAAATTCTCCAGCTAAAGCGAAAGGGAACCCTGGATGCTGTTAAAATGAAAGCCTGGCGTAATGCTTGACACGTTCACTGCTTTAATGATTTGTCCTTCTCTTATGTACCTTTAACAACGGGTTAAAAGGATGTTTCATGGTGTGTTTGCCATGGCGCTAAGCAGGCTGGGGTCTCTGTCAACAAAACCCCAAATCTTGTTTGACTCTGTTTAGTGTTGCACAGTTTCAGGGTCTTGTCAACACTTTCAATCCTTTGGGTCCATACATTCCATCTAAATGAATGCAGCAGATCTCATCAGGCTGGGTAACCAGGTTATTAATATCGATTTACTTTTAATAGTGTCCTTAGCAGTGTGACATGCTTCAAATTGAAATTACAGGGAGGAAAGTGCAAGGAAAAGCCCTTGGGAAGGGAAAGTAGGAGCAATAACATCTCTATACAGAGTCAGAGATTGCCACCTTTGCTCGCATTGACTTCAGCGGAGTTACACTCGGAGTGAAGTCTTACTCCGTGGGGAAAAGGGTAACAGAATCTGGCCCACACTAACAAGGCCACAGGCTTCCTACATGAAACCTGACATTGGAATGGGGAGAGGGGCAAGTATCCGCTTAGAAACTCACCCAGGCCCAAAGGGACAAGGGCACAGAGAGTGGCTGTTCCCTGGCTCCTGGCAGAGCCCTGCCCCAAGCAAGTGTGTGTGGAGGCCAGGAGGATCATACAACCAAGCTGCTTCTCTGCCCTCAAACCCTCTAGCGTAAGGTCTCCAGTTTACTACATTTTTCTCCCTTCTGCATTGTGCAGTGGAAGGCAGCATGCATCTTTCATCCCAAAAGATTCCCAAGTGCTCTACCAATTGCTATACAAACAATGGACTATCAATGCACTTCAACCATCACTGAAATGCAGTCACTTATGGGGCAAAGCCCAGCAGTTGTTTTAACAGCGGACGGCACCGCGGCACAGCAGTTTAGGACAGGAAGCAAAGAATACTGCATCCAATTCAAACTACAGTGGAATCTTCGTAGCAGAATGTAATTAACTAAGTTCTAGCCTGGCCAGACAGCAGGACTGACATTTCTTCTCTAGCAAGAAGTGCCAGGAGGATCTATAAGAAGCACCAAGAAGACAGGGTCTTGTACTGACATTTTCTTTGGTTCTGGGCAGCACAGGTCAGGTCACTGCGCTTCGCTTGGTGTTTCAAACAAACCCAACGCTCAAGGGAAGCTTAGTCAAAACCACCTCATTTCATCTGGTTCTATATGAAACGTACAAAAGGGCCCAAGGGTTGCTCACAAGCTTTCGGACTCTTAGCAAACACAGGTTGAGATTGTGTGTAATGGGGGGGACTTTGGCGTGGTTGTGGGGGTCAAAGGTTGGGACAGATGATGGGGGCTTGATTAGAAGAAGCCAGCTTCTTTATTCTTAAACCCCTTGCTTGGCTACGAGCCTCCCGCCACACCATCCCACAAACTGAAATGTAATGAATTTAGTGGCCAGAATAGGAGCTTCCTTTCCCCAGGCTCGGTGCTTTTATTGCTGACTTAGTCGCTCCCTGCGAACTGTGAAACACAAAGCAAATGAGCTTTCTCATAACACGAAGACAATGGCATTCTGCAGCAGCACCCTCTTTCCCTTGGCGAAACAATCATAACATGCCCGATGGAAGCTCTGCATTAAGCAAAACAAAATGGGGTGATGTTTTAAAGCATTAAGGGCCTGATCCAACTTGCACCAAAGTCAATGGAAAGATCCCCAGTGATGTGGCTAGGTGTTGGATTTGGACTTAAACTCTGAGACTGTCTATTCACTTCATTCCTGGGCAAGGAGTCACGCCTCTCTCCATGAGGGGGAATGGCAAGCAGACCACACTGCGTCCCTCTGGAGTGCCTGAAAAGTAATGGAGAGACATGCAGGGTGGCTGACCGCAGAGGGTGAGACATAGAGTGACGTTTACAAAAGAGATGTCAGCACATTTACAATGGGATTTGGGAGCCGAAAGATGCAGGTAGGTGCCTCGTGGGGTTTTATAAAGGGCCTAGGCGCCTCTCATTAATTTGCAATGGGAATGAAGCACTGAAGCTGCTTCGATGTTTTTGAAAATCCCCTAGGTGCATTTAAAGGCACCTAAATCCCTTTGTAATCCTGACCAAAATGACTTTTGAAAATAGGACTTGAACTCTGAAGTCACTAAGGTGCTTCCCTTTGCTTGCACCCATGAGTAGTCTCTGCTCTCTCCTGCCCCGGAACAACTCTCCTGGGCTCCCTGCCGTGTAATGTTCAGGATCAAGGACCTAGAGCGCCCATAGGCGCTGCATACCTAGTCATCGGCACATGCCAACATCTGGCTTCAAAGGTTAGACAAATTAAGAGAAAGCAGATGGTTTTCTGGATATCTTCCGCAGAGAAGAGCCCATTGCTACGTGAGATCCATGGGGCAGCAATCCTGCTCATCTAGGTATAAAGCAAGATTTTCTCTTATGCGCCATGGGAAACTGACCAAGTAGGACTCAAACGGAAGCAGCACACTCTGGATCTTTGATACAGTCCCAAACTCATGCAGCCAAGTCTCAAATGCAGTTTATGCTGCCGTATTTCAGGCAAACCTTGTGCTAAAGTACTCCACAGTATGTGACACCCAGCGAAGAAAACAAGGTTGGGCAACCATCAACTCTGAAACTATGTTTTTATCCAGGAATGTTCTTTAGACCTTAAAGAATTTCCAGCGTGCTTATCAACAAAGGAGAAAGCCTAGAGTCAAACTAGCAGTGGTATTTGACAACTCTGTTTCTGGCCCATAGAAAGATAGCCAATGGAATGGTGATAAGTACAGTAAAAGCTTTGTTATCTGGCATGTTGGGGGAGTGGTGGGTGCCAGTTAATCAAATATTCCAGTTAACTGAGAGTTACACGTACCAATGGAATACCAATGCTCAAAGAATTAGAATACAATAAAGTACAAAATACAGTAGTAGAGTTTACAGGTATTCACCAATCCAGTAGTTGCACTGCACTGCAGAGTGGTTGGTTTTTGACACACTTAGGTGTATCCAGGTAAAGTTTTCTGTACAGAAGGTTATCTTATGACACTACATGTCACTAAGGGCAGCGCATGGCGTACACTCAGATCATTAAAAATACACATAACACAAACTATACTGAACATAATTGACTCTTTCTTTGATGATTCAGAAGGCACTTCAGGATCTTGCAGTGCCTTGAGGTCATCGTTATCAACATCAATTATCATTGTAGATGTAGAAGGTGTAGGAGATTGGGCTGAATCTGTAATGATCCTATGACACACCCTGGAGGCTGCTTTTTTGAATAAATCCTTAAAATCAGCTTGCTGACATATCTTCTGCCTCTTTTGCATAAAAGTAGAGTGCAGAATGTGCAATTGCATAACGTGCTGGGCAGTATACTAGTCCCAGTTACTAGATTGAAGATTTGTATTGGGAGAAATCAGAAATGCCAGATAATGGAGCTTTCCTGTTGAGAAAGTAACAGATAACACAGCTTTACTGTAGGTAGATTTATTTTGCCACTATTTGGAAATAAATGATGCAAGAGACATTTTACTCCCTTGGAATTATATCTGCAGAAAAATCCAAACGGATGATGGATCCTTGTGCCCTTTAGACATCCTAGTGACCACACACAGTATCTGCAGAGACACTGTCCTTCGCACCAGAAGAGCCACCCATGCTGTACTGTGCGGAAGATGGCACTGATGACCTTAGCACCTTTAGTCTCACTAGCTGACCAAAAGTCACAACATCTTGAGCAGAGTAAGCAGTATTTGCCCCCATTACAGATAGGGCTACTGATGCTGAGAGATTAAGTGGCTTACATGAGGAAACGTTACCTAGAGGTCAAGGCACAGGGCCGGAATTTGGGACTCCTGGGTTCTGCTCCCAGCTCTAACACAGACTTTGGCACTGCACATAAAAGGAAATGCTTCTTTCTCAGTATCCAGTCTTCAAAGGGGGAGGGGGATAGGTGAAAGCACCGTAACCACACCCAAGCTCTACATATGTCTACCCAAGGGACGGTTAACCGCCCCAGTGTCTACACACTGTACAGACAGGGTAGGTCTATACTGCAGCTGCATAGACAGATTTGTGCTGGAGGCCAGCTCTCAAGCCCACCTGACCCTATAGGCTTGAGAGCCCAAGCTCCAGCCTGAGACACAATATCTACTCTGCTATTTTTAGCCTGCTAGCTCAAGCCCTGCTAATGGGAGTCTGTCTACCTAGGCAAGGAGGCTCACTCCCAGCTGCAGTGTAGATTCACCCAAACAGTGAGCCAATGTCTTCACCGGTGCATTAACATGGTCTCCAGCAGGGTTACACCGGGAGGAGTTTGGCTCAGTCTGATTTAGCACATCTTGCTCGTCGACACTAAATAGAAACCCAGTGTGTGAATGGCAGCCAAGCAGCTGTAGTAGTAAAAGTTATTGTTTGTATTTTGTATAATTTGAAATAAAAAATAATAAAATAATAACTTAGCATGAATTAAATGTACAGGTCTGTCTCATCTTACGCTGGGGTTACGTTCCGCAGTCAGCGCATAAAGCGAAAATGGTATATAGTCAAAATTACATTGAGTGTAATGGCAGGCGGAATCGCCCGCACTACAGAAACAGTATTTAAATTGTGATTTTTCTCTTTTTTTTGTTTTTTTCTTGTTTTTGCCGACCGCATAAAGCTGAAATCGTGCATGTTAAATGTGCCTAAGATGCGACAGACCTGTATTGATGTATGATTTGCCAGCAACCCTTTTTAAATAACAGATAGGAACAGCCTAACGGGCCATTGGTAGAGATGCATCAGCCAGAATTTCTTTGTGTCTGGAATGATTTCAAGGCAGTAACAGACCTTTGAGGATCATCATTTTGTTGTAGGTTTAGCATTTTAAAATAAGTAAAAGACAGGGCCACCCAGAGGATTCAGGGGGCCTGGGGCAGGACCGGGTCTTCGGCAGCAATTCAGCAGAGGGAAGGACCCACTGCCGAATTGCCACTGAAGAATGAAGTGGAGGTGGTAGAGCACCATAAGTGCTGTCGATCGCAGCTTTTTTTTTTTCTACCCTTGCAACGCTTGTACTCACCAGGCGGCACTCTGAGGCTTTGGCAGCACTTCAGTGGCGGGTCCTTTACTCCGTCCGAGCCTTCGGCTGCACTGAAGGACTCGCCACCGAAGACCCGGAGCAAGCGAAGGACCCCCCGCCGAAGTGCCACTGAAAACCCAGAGCGGCTCGCGGGGCCTCTGTGGGCCCCCGGGCAAATTGCCCCACTTGCCCCCCCAGCGGCCCTGGTAAAAGAATGCCATAATTGTTTTCTTTTTTGCACTGTAACTTGATGTTCCTGTTCAAAATGTTCTGTGTAAATTAATTCTGTTGTGTGTGTGAATGAGGAAAGTGTGTGTTAAAAAATAAGTGTAAAGGCCATCGCTGAACCAGATGGTCTAGGGTGGAACCGGAGACAGAGGAAAGGGCTCCAGGAGGCTGGAACATGCCCCTATTAAAATGTCAAAAAAGGGCAAATTAAAACTCTAAAAATAAAAACAGGCACCTATCAACGTGGACAAAATAAGTGTAATCAAAACCAGCATAAAGTAACTCTAGAAAATTTAATTAAAAAAATTTAAAAGATTTTAAAAAAAAACCAAGCACTCGTCAAACAACAATTAATTACAGCACAATCAGGGCCGGCTCTACAGTTTTCGCTGCCCCAAGCAGCGCGCTGAATTGCCGCCGGACGGCTGGGGCAGTCCGTGTGCCCTTAGGGCGGCAGGTGCGTTTCCGCGGTGGCGNGGGGCAGTCCCTGTGCCCTTAGGGCAGCAGGCACGTTTCCGCGGCGGTGGCAATTCGGCTACAGCTTCTACGTTTAGTTGAAGCTCCTGCGGACAGCTAAACATAGAAGCTGCCGCCAAATTGCTGCCACCGCGGAATCGCGCCTGCCACCCTAAGGACACACAGGGACTGCCCCCCCCCCACCTGCGGCGGCAATTTGGCGCCCTGCTTGGGGGCAAAACAACAGCGACTGCTGCCCCTTGTAGATTGCCGCCCCAAGCACCAGCTTGGAATGCTGGTGCTGGTAGCCGGCCCTGAGCACAATGGTGCAAAACTCATTGGTCCCAGTGAAGGAAAATCACTATATACAGTGACTGGATATGTATAGAACCTGATTGATAAGCCCAGGCCTGATGCACTGAGCTGTGAGCATCTGAACATTGCTGTGGTACATTGTGCTATCAGGACTTCCTGGTCTATCAACAGATGCAAAATCTTTCGAGGGGAAATAGTTGCAAGAGGTAATAAAATTGGGAGAATTCAGGAGGGAATTGCTATACAGCTGTGTTGTGAGTCTGATCGCCTGAAACTGACAAGAACTCTTTGGAGAATTGCACCGGATTTCCTTACTAAGGGTAATATAAATATACTGGTAATACTGCATACTCAGCACCTCTCTTCATCAAACTTTAACTAATTAACCTCACATTAACATTGTGCAAATAAGAATGATCACCTCCATTCTGCAGGGGGGAAAACAGACAGAGAGTGGCGTTGGGTGCGCAACATAGGCACTTAAACAAGTGGCTTGACTTCCAGACATGCTTAACGCTTGCTGCTCCTATTGACTTCAGAACCTTTGATAATCAGACCAGTAGTTTAGTGAGCAAAGTGACTAGGCCAAGGACCTAGATGCAGTAAACGTCAGAGCGTGGCATCAGAACTCAGGCGTGCTAACTGTGTGCTCAGATCACTAGGTAGTGCTGCTCTCTTTCAGCTCAGACACTACAGTGAAATGTGCAAGCCTAAAACTGATCGATACTATTTTAACCCACTGATAATTTCTCATCAGTATCAATGACAGATGAGCTACAGAAAGCACCAAACACATTCCAGAAAGAGTGATAAATGAGTCTCAAGATGTCTCTAATGAACTCTTCATTAGGCGAATGCTGAGAATAAAAGATTGGTCGGATCCTGCATGCCCTCTGCCTGCACTGATCTGGCTGGCAAACAGACTGGCATTCTGCCCTGCAGGGACAGATTCGTTGGCTATACCCATTTTTTGTTTGCACCCCAAGAGTGCACAGCCATTCCGACGACCCCACTGAATGCCAGCCCAGCAGCAACAGGTGGAGAGGAGAACAGGAACAAGAAGCATTGAAACACGCTGAAAAGCTAACTGTATTGTGCCACCCAACCTTTCCTCCCTTGTGCTCTATTCCCAGATGAAAACTACATTAATACGGAGGTGAGATTGAATCCATACAAGTAATTTAAGGGTAAAAATGGTAAAACCAGGGATGTTGTAATTATCCCCCAAGCAAGCATTATAAACCCACAAAATTCAAAGATACAGTTCATTTAAAAGGAATACAAATGTGTTAAGGACTGGAAATGCACAGCTAAGGCACCCAAACAACCTTAACTCTGCCCTGTAGCGACACTGACCCCATATAATAACAATGATTCTGATTTGTGCATAATAGGGTTTGTGGTCCCAATTAGATTAAACTGATTTTTAAAGACACACTGGATATTTTCTTTTTCATGACAATGGTTCCCTAGGTTGTCAGGAGCCACAATTTTCTCTGGGGGTAGCTTGACTTCACTCCCATTGTGAACAACAGGAGGCGGTGGCCATTTTGAAGGAGGGCATCTTTCCTTATGGGCAGCTTTAGCCTCACTGTCACAGAGAATGATATGAGATGGCAGCCGTTTTGAAAAAAGGCAGTTCTTTGTGGAATCCTAGACAAATTGGAGGATTGAGCCAAAAGAAATCTGATGAGGTTCAACAAGGACAAGTGCAGAGTCCTGCACTTAGGAAGGAAGAATCCCATGCACTGCTACAGGCTGGGGACCGAATGGCTAAGCAGCAGTTCTGCAGAAAAGGACCTGGGGATTACAGTGGAGGAGAAGCTGGATATGAATCAGCAGTGTGCCCTTGTTGCCAAGAAGGCTAATGGCATATTGGGCTGCATTAGTAGGAGCATTGCCAGCAGATCAAGGGAAGTGATTATTCCCCTCTATTCAGCACTGGTGAGGCCACCCCTGGAGTACTGCATCCAGTTTTGGTCCCCCCACTACTGAAGGGATGTGGACAAATTGGAGAAAGTCCAGCAGAAGGCAACAAAAATGACTAGGGGGCTGGGGCACATGACTTATGAGAAGAGGCTGAGGGAACTGAGCTCAGTGGTTTGAGCATTAGCCTGCTAAACCCAGGGTTATGAGTTCAACCCTTGAAAGGGCCATTTAGTGATTGGCCCTGCTTTGAGCAGGGGGTTGGACTAGATGATCTCTTGAAGTCCCATCCAACCCTAATATTCTATGAACTGAGGTTATTTAGTCTGCAGAAGAGTGGAGGGTGCGGAATTTGATACCAACCTGAAGGGGGTGTTAGGATACAGATATTCAGGCCTGTCTGCAAAGGCCTATACTTTAAGAATTTAGGTGTATTCTTATCACTTAGCTAGTTATAGAGGTATACAAGAAAGAATCAAAAATCACTGTCTGTTTGTGTAATGGCCTTCTCTTATTGTGACAGTCTGGGGCCTGGTTCTTCAGCTAAGCAGCAAAGGCAGCCATAAGCTGGGAAGTGTATGGTCACATCCTCACATTCCAAACTAGTCACATTGAAATAAGGTGCGATTGGCTGTTAGGAATACAATCCTGTCCTGATATTCTTATCACCTCCAGAGAAAGGGAAGAGCCTAGAAGATGTAAAAGGAAATTTAATTTGATAGCATCCTGTCTGGCAAGAACTCACTTATCAATAGCTGGGATGTGAAACCCTCATTTCTGTATTGTTCTATCACTGTAGTCTCTACTTCCCTATTGTTTGTCTGTATAATCTCTGTCTGGTTCTGTGATTGCTTCTGTCTGCTGTGTAATTAATTTTGTTGGGTGTAAACCAATTAAGGTGGTGGGATATAATTGGTTAAATAACCATGTTACAATGTTAGGATTGGTTAGTTAAATTTCAGTAAAATGATTGGTTAAGGAATAGCTAAGCAGAACTCAAATTTTACTATATAATCTACAGTCAATCAGGAAGTAAGGGCGGGACGGGATGGGAAGAGGGGATGGGAACAGAAACAGGGACACAGGCAAGGCTCTGTGGTGTCAGAGCTGGGAAGGAGGACACTAAGAAAGGAAACTGGAATCATGCTTGCTGGAAGTTCACCCCAATAAACATCGAATTGTTTGTGCCCTTGGACTTCGGGTATTGTTGCTCTCTGTTCATGCAAGAAGGACCAGGGAAATGAGAGGGTAAAGGAATAAGTCCCCTAACAGGGGGTTCCAAAGAGAATGGAACTCAGCTGTTCTCACTGGTGGCAGATGACAGATCAAGAAACAATAGTCTGAAGTTGCAGCAAGGGAGGTCTAGGTTGGATATTAGGAAACACTATTTCACTAGGCGGATGAAGCACTGGAATGGGTTCCCTAGGGAGGTGGTGGAATCTCCTTCCTTAGAGGTTTTTAAAGCCCGGCTTGACAAAACCCTGGTTGGTCCTGCTTTGAGCAGGAGGTTGGAATAGATGACCTCCTGAGGTCTCTTCCAACCCTAATTGTCCATGATTCTCTGATTCTCTGTAGAATAATATTATTTGTCAACTCCTTCTGAGAGGAAATTTTCACTTATGAAGAATAATGGGGGGAAATGGCCATGAATCTTAAAATGAAAGTCTTCAGGTGTAGCCAGTGAGCTTAAATTGCACGGTAAATTTGAAGAGTCTGGGTTATTCTGTGAATAAGATAATCTGGGACAACAACAACAAAAGTCTTCCTAAATTACCGAGATTCCATTTTAAAATGAATTGTAATTCATACTCATGAACAGATTTAGACGTAATTTCTCAGATAATTCAGTCTGTGCTCAATGGGTGAGATGCTTGCCTCTGCTCCAACCCCTTTATGCTGGGCAGAATCACAGAACCATAGGGTTTTGGCTGCAAGGGTCACCTATCCATCTAGGATGAAAGGGCTAGAGTGGTGTCAAAGGGCTCTACAAGCCCTGAATCCATCTGGGGGAGGATTACCCCAGCATAGGCACTGCAGAAGGCAGCCACAAGGATCCATGGTCAGGAAAATGCAGAATCTGGACAAAGCTGGGAGAAAGCTGCTTGTTTCTTCTTTTTGTGCCCTCTGTCCTCCCAAAAGCCAGACAAAATCTGGCCATAACATTACAAAATTAAGTGTGTAAAAGTCAGGAAGTGGCAAAATTAAAGTTGCCTCTGTCACCTTAACTCTGCCCACTTTGTACACATGCATTATGACATGTGACAGAAGCACACAGAACAAGAAACCAGAGAAGCACTGGTGAGTGTGGCCCTGGGAGGAAGACAACAGAGACATGGATGGCAGGAAAGCCACCTTGGATTTGTGAGCAAAGAAACTGCCTCCTATTTGTTCCTGGTATACTCAGGGAAACAGGACTTTGTGAATATACTTTATAAACTAACACTAAAGAAATACCTGACTCAGATCATCAACTTCCCTTCCTACAGGAAACAGCTCAGCAGAGCCCCAAATATTGGCTAACCTCTTGGGTCAAAGGGCAACAGTACTGTAGTGGACCGAAGAAGTGGACCCAGTGCCTGGAAAAATTCCTGTTTGGTTGGCTAGGAGTCCCAGATTTCATAGGTCATTATCAATGAAAGCTTCAGCAAGAAATGGCATCTGACAACTCTTCCTATATTGTGTCCAGTTGGTAAGTGTTTGCAAATTTCAAACTCTTACGAGATGCAGGAGTATGGAGGTATGATGGGAACTGTCTGTAGAGGAAGTCGAGACACAGTGCTGCTGAAAAGCAGATTTACACTTTGCATTCTAACTAAGCAGTTCAGCTGAGATGCAGTAATTTTTAAGACAATCCAGTCATAGGTTGCCAATCTGGCTCCATCCCAAATCTTTGTACTAAGCTCCTTGACATCCTGTTTGGAAATGCATTATTAAAATCTAATTGCTCCATGCTCATATTGCATTTTTAATTTGAACAGAAGCAGCTGAGAGTCTGTGGCTAATAATCAATCTCTCTGGTAATGATGTGAATCTGAGGAAGGAATCGGGCATTAGGAACTTAAAAAGGCCCATCCAAAACTACTGTATGAAACCAAAGAGACAGTCTCATTAACCATCTGGAGTGACAACAGAAAGCAGCGATGACACATCCAAGAATGGCTTTGCTGTACCGTTCCGGCTTCGCTTCGAATTGCTGACCAGACTGTTGCACCTGAATTAATTCTCTGTGTTTATTGCCGTCTCTCTATTGTACTGAAACATAATTACTTTAGTGCCAAGGACCAGTTAAATCCATCTGCGTGGCTGGCTGTTAAAAATTAATGGAGCTTCTTTTCAATAGAGTATTTCAAAATAAAGACTGGCTGCAAAGAAAACACAGTGTAGAACTCATTCAGCTTCTAAAGGCAAGTGCTTTCCCAAAATAATCTCTTCATCTCTGTGCTCCACTATTTCCACCCATGGAGCTAGCAGAAACCAGCAATACTTTTATTTCAGTTCCAACAAGACAGAGGGCAAGCTAGACGGAGCAGATATCTGATCATTAGCTAACTGTTACATTCATGTACAAGAGAGATGCTATTAGCAGAGGTTAACAGAAGCTGGTGCATGTACATAATAAAAGCCAGACAAAAGAACATTAGTGATGGCAAGCAAAGCACTCCCAAATCAGGCAATAGAGTTAGGGGGAGTTGGCACCCTTAATTGCTGCCCCTTGGTGCATTATCTTCCCAGGCCAGATCCTTAGCCGGACTGCAGAGCTTTGCATCTCCAGTGTGGTCAGGAAAGGGAGCCTTGTCAGGGAGCCCTGTTGCCCAGCTGCCGCACTGGCCCCTGGAGGCCTTTGGGAGCCAACCCAAAGACCGGAATTGGCACACAGCAGGAAAAGGAAGGTCCAAAGGGCTCCTTTGCTGCCTGCTACTCTTGAGCTGCGCCAATTGACAGCTGCAGCTTAGCATCTAGCCCATAGTCTTTTATGACATGATCACAAGCTAGTCTTCTGCAGAGCCGCTGCTTCATTCCTAGCCCAGGAAGGAGGCCCCTGGCCAATCTTTGTTTCTGCTTGTTTGCTGTAGCCCTGTGTCTCATTTGCCACACACCAGGCCAGCCCCACTCTGAGAAAGGCATTGTTCTTTCTTTCTAGACTCTTTGATGGCAATCACACTGAAGTCTCTCCGCCCCTCACACGCCTTGATGAATGTATCCTCCAGCTCCCTGGGAGGTCGGGATGTGGCATTATCCCCATGGTGCAGATGGAGAACTGTGGCCCCCAGAGATCAAGCAACTTGCCCAAGATCACACATGAAATCTGAAGCACAGGAATGAACACAACCCAGGTGTCCTGGGCCACCGGTCACTGCCTTAACCGCATAACCATCATTGCTTTTCCAGCTTTATAACTCGCTTGCTAAATACCATATAACTGCAGGCAGTGAATGAGGGGAGGATGCTGGAGAAACCAACAACCTCACCCATGACACACATCCCACTGGTGCAGTGAATGAGACAGGGTGCTCTGGAACCCAGACCCATTCATTCACAAACTGGAGCAATAGTCTAAAGTAAATAGGATGAAATTCAATAAGGACAAATGCAAAGCACTCCACTTAGGAAGAAACAATCAGCTGCACACACACACAATGGGAAATGACTGCCTAGGGAGGAGGACAGAGGAAAGGGATCTGGGGGTCATAGTGGATCACAAGCTCAATATGAGTCAACAGTGTAACACTTGTGTAAAAAAAGCAAACATCATTCTGGGCTGAATTAGCAGGAGTGTTGTAAGCAAGACACAAGAAGTAATTCTTCCGCTCTACTCCATGCTGATAAGGCCTCAACTGGAGTGGTGTGTCCAGTTCTGGGTGCCACATTTCAGAAAGGATGTGGAAAAATTGGAGAAAGTCCAGAGAAGAGCAACAAAAATGATGAAAGGTCTAGAAAACATGAGCTAGGAGGGAAGATTAAAAAATTGGGTTTGTCTAGTCTGGAGAAGAGAAGAATGCGAGGAGACATGAGAACATTTTTCAACGACATAAAAGGTTGTTACAAGGAGGAAGGAGAAAAATTGTTCTTAACTTCCGAGGATAGGACAAGAAGCAATGGGCTTAAATTGCAGCAAGGGTGGTTTAGGTTGGACATTAGGAAACACTTCCTAACTGTCAGGGTGGTTAAACACTGGAATTAATTGCCCAGGGAGACTGTGGAATCTCCATCATTGGGGATTTTTAAGAGCAGGTTGGACAAACACCTATCAGGGATGGTCTACAAATAGTTCTGCCAATAGTTCTAGTTATCAACCAGGTGTACATGTACCCCTGGGGGTACACAGAGGTATTCTGGGGGCAGAGCAACTCATCTAGATATTTGCCTAGTTTTCCAATAGGCTACATAAAAAGCACCAGCGAAGTCAGTACAGACTAAAATTTCCTACAGACAATGATTTGTTTATACTGCTCTATACACTGAAATGTAAGTACAATATTTATATTCCAATTGATTTATTTTATAAATCCATGGTAAAATGAGAACGTAAGCAATTTTTCAGTAATAATGTGCTGTGACACTTTTGTATTTTTATGTCTGATTTTGTAAACAAGTGGTTTTGAAGTGAGGTGAAACTTGGGGGTAACGAGACAAATCAGACACCTGAAAGGGGCATAGTAGCCTGGAAAGGTTGAGAGACAGTGGACTGATGACCTCTCGAGGTCCTTTCCAGTCCTACGATTCTATGGTTACACAACCCAGTCTCATTCGCCATCCATCCTGTACACTGAATGAAGCAGAGGTCCCGCAGAAAAACCAGTATGCACTGTAATGCATAGACACAAATGAGCAGAGTTAAGGTTGTACAGGCTTTAGTAGCAGTACTAGGTACTCAGTTTCTGTGAAAATCAGGCTACTTATTTGGGTGCCTAAATATGTATTTAAGGGCCTAACTCCAGGCACCGAAATTTGAGAATGTTGGCAGTAACTTCTAGCTGTAAAATGGAGAGAATGATACTGACTGGAAAGTTGTGAGGCTAAATGACTGAACATTTCCAGCTCACCCTGAGATCTTTGGATGGACGGTGCTATGGAAGTGTTAAGGAGGAAGAGGAGGAGGATACAGCCTAAACACTTCAACTGAGGGCGGAGAATCGATGTGGAAATACTACAGCTCATTTATAATACCTTCCCCTAAACTTTGTAAACTAAAATTCCCCTTGTGGAGAAGTTCCATAGCATCAAAGAGGGAAGTTATCTCCTTTCTACAAGGTTTGTTAAATCATATAGGATGGGTCACAAGTAGGGCCCTGTTTCCAAAAGGTACTTAAGTAAGTGCCTACCTTTAGTCTCATTAATTATTCCATTGATTTCAGTTTCATAGATTTTACAGCCAGAAAGCACCATTAGATTATCTGATCTGACCTCTTCATAGACTCAGAAAGGACCATTATGATCTTCTAGTCTGACCTGCTGCACAATGCAGGCCACAGAATCTCACCCACCCACTCTTGTAACAAACCGCTGACCTATGTCTGAGCTACTGAAATCCTCAACTTGTGGTTTAAAGACTTCAAGGTGCAGAGAATCCTGTGTATCTGGCCAAGGAATTTCATCCAGTTATTTCTATATTGGCCCCGGTAATGTGTGTTTGACTCAACTGACCTTCCAGAAAGGCAGCCAGTTGACATCAGAAGATTGAGAGGTGGCGAATCCATCCCTTCCCTTGGTAGTTTGTTCCAATGGCTAATCACCCTCCCTGTTAAACGTGAATGCCAATGCTCTTTTGTTTAAAGCTAGGCATGAGCTTCAGCACTGTTTTGGATGTGGGTTTATATCTCTGATATAGTGTGGGCCACAAAACCAATATAGAGGATCATCTCCTTCCTAAGTTCCACAGGACCCTACTGACTCTATTTCTATTCCATTCTTTAGGGCTCTTCCATAATGCATAATACTTGTCCGAAATCCCAAACTGTCAGCTAAGTCTGAAAGTCTGTGAAGGAAGCAGGAAAGCATAACTGAGAAGCAGGAGATGTTTTAAGAGTTCTCAGAACAATATATTGTTCTTTTCTGCCAATGCAGAACAGACGCAGTGAGCAGTGGAAGCAAATGCTAGATCCACACAAAGGCATTTAAGCAAATGACAGGACTAAAACAGCTGTTGTCTATCATAACTCGGCAGTGGAAAGTGCCAATCTAGGAAACAGGCAGAAAAATCACAAGAACTACAATGAAAGTGCATCATTATTGTAATGGAATATTATCTGATATGTGTTATTGAAGTAACTGCCAAAGGCCCCAGGTTGGATCAGGCCCCCACTCAGCTAGGCACTGTACAAAACACACAGGAAGACCCCAAAACATTCCCCTTCCTCTCTCACTGTTGTGCAGGGTACCTGAGGCCTCAACATGATTTAAAACATAGTTCAGTCACGTCGCCGCTACAGGACAGCAGTGTGTTTAATCGCCCTAGCTTGTTAGAACTGTGTCCTGCAATGCAGGAGCTATTCACGGAGAAAATGGGGCCTCAGAAAGAGACATTTTGTATCCGGATACTGAGTAGAGAAAGAAAAGACAGTCCGAGAGGAGGAATTTACCACTGAGGAACTTTAACACAAATTTAAAGCCTGCAATTATACATTCATTCAGTTCCTCCAGATAAGTTACTGTAACAGCCTATTTGCATCAAACATGCATGATTGAGTATTTAAATCTCCACATGAAAATTGCAATCATTTAGACTGGGCAAAGGAAGCTAATTTGGGAAATGCTGCTGCATTTTTTTCCAGACTATCAAATCCTTTGGCGGTTGGATCCCTGGCACAGTTACTGCTTCCTATTTTATTTTCACCACTAAGCCCTGGGAGCGAGCTGAGCAGCTGCAGATCTAGCAGATGATATACAGAGCCTCACAGGTGTTGACTTTTAGTTTTCCCTGGGGGTGCTCCACCCCCGCTCTGCCTCGAGGCCCCGCCCCTTCTCTGTTCCTTCCTCAAGGCCCTGCCCTTGCTCTGTCTCTTCCTCTCCCACTCCACCCCGTCCCCTGAAACCCTGCCCTCACTTGAAAACCTCCCCCAAGGTCCTGCTTTCACTCTGCCTCTTCCTGCCCCCACTCTGCTCCCTCCCCCAAGGCCCCACCTCTTCCCGTCCCCATTCCACTCCCTCTCCCGAGGTCCTGCCCTCACTCCACCTCTTCCCGTCTCCACTCCACCCCCTCCCTGAGGCCCCCACCCACCTGTCATTCACTGCTTTCCACCCTCCCGGAGACACCAAACAGCCATTTGGTAACAGCCGCCAATCAGCTAATTTGAAGCACTGTCAAACAGCTAACTGGGCTGCCGCCAAACAGCTGATTGCCGCCGCCACCACCACAGAACAGCTTTGCCTGATGGTGCTGAGCACCCATTTTTTTCCCCCATGGGTGCTCCGGGACTGGAGCACCCATGGAATCAGTGGCTGTGCAGAGCCTGAAACATTGCTGGTTTAGTCTGAATTCCCCTGACCAAACTGTCAGCAAATGCAATGTTCCCATATGTGATTATCTAGTGCCTCAATGCTAGGGTGAGGGCCATACTATGAGGCAGATTCTCTCCTGTATTCTGGCTCCTTTGTGCTTCTGAAACCTGATCATACCTGGTGAAAATCAGCCCAGTCTGAGGGAGTTCTCAGCTGGCTCCTATGCCATGACCCTCACCTCCTCAATGTAGACACTTTGAATCACAATTAGCCTACAGCAGTAATTGGGGAGATTTGCTCAAGTGCAAGAGAACCAAAGTAACTGTGACTAGGTCCCAAATTCTAGGACTATGTGTGGATGTAGAGTTATTCTGCTGACCCCCTCTGGAAACCTCACCAGGAAGAGCTCGTTCACTTCCACTAATGAGCTTAAAAGATTGTGACTGACTATGAGGCAGAGAAGAGGATCCTGTGAGGAGAAACCATAGGAAAAGACGGTTACTCACCTTTGTAACTGTTGTTCTTTGAGATGTGTTGCTCATATTCATTCCAAGTAGGTGTGCGCGCGCCGCGTGCACGTTCGTCGGAAGAATTTTCCCCTAGCAACACCCGGCGGGTCGGCAGGCGCCCCCTGGCGTGGCGCCTTTGCAGCACCGTATATATGCCCCTGCCAACCCGGCCGCTCC
>NC_133774.1:4900128-4919783 GCF_003597395.2 Chelonoidis abingdonii
CTAACTATATACAAAATTACACTAACTACTACTATTAAAGACTAAGAATTAACACTAACTACAACTATAAGTATAAACTAGAGAAAAAACGGGTTGAAAGCTAGGGAAGTGGAGGTCAGCAAGCCGCACTCCACTGTTCCAACGACCGACACGGGCGGTAAGAAAGAACTGAGGAGTGGCCGGGTCGGCAGGGGCATATATACGGTGCCGCAAAGGTGCCATGCCAGGGGGCGCCTGCCGACCCGCTGGATGTTGCTAGGGGAAAATTCTTCCGACGAACGTGCACGCGGCGCGCACACCTACTTGGAATGAATATGAGCAAGCACTCGAAGAAGAACAACCATTTTAAGCAAACAGGGTAAAGTTGACACAAGTTAAGGGATGTTTGGACAATAAGTCATTGTGTGTTTTTTGTGTTGAGAACCTATTTCTCACAACAAAGCTGGAGATACAAACTGCAGAAGGTACATATAAAGCTGCCTGATCCCCTCTTTTATGTCCTTTCAAGGATATTCCCAAGGCAGAAATAAATTCATTTAAGGTCAAAGGGACCATTACGATCATGCATTGTGACCTTCTGCATAATACAGGCCAGAGACTCTCACCTAGAAAACTCATCAAGCACACAACTTCTGTTTGTACTCCACCATATCTTTTAGAAAAGCGTTGAGTCTAGATTTAAAGACTTCAAGTGATGAAGAATCCACATTCCAAAGGAAGTTGTTCCAATGATTAATTATCCTCACAGGCAAAAGTGTGTCTTATTTCAAGTGTGTATTTGTCTAGCTTCAGCTTCCACCCACTGGATCTTGTTCTGCCTTTTTCTGCTATTTTAAAGAGCTATCTGCTGTCAGAACTCTCCTCCTCATGTAGGCACGTATAGACAGTGATCAAGTCACCTGTTAACCTTGTCTTAGAAAAACTAAATGGAAAGAGCTTATGTCCTGGTCTATACTACAAAGTTAGATCGACATGAGCTGCCTTGAGTTGCTCTGCTTGTATATATCTCTACACTTAATTTGTCTCCCACCCAGGTAAGCTCTCCATTGTGTTGACATTGTAACGTCACCTCCCCAGGTGGCATTATGTCACAGATGATGTACAGAAGTCAATGCATCATAAATATCGACACTGGATTACTTATGTTGACCCTACTAGTCCTCCAGCAGTTGTCCCATAATGCCTGACACTGACCACTCTGGTCACTATTGTGAACTCCACTGCCCAGGGGTCATGGAGACTGGAAGGCCCCCTGCCCCCATTGTGGTGCTGTGTGTAAGAAATGTGACCATTTATATCACTGATCGGAAAACTGCATGTCTTGTTGTACAAACTATCAATGGAAAAGTTATGATTTACTAAGTGTGATTATCCTGTTTATATGTATGTATACTCTTTGTCTCAGAAGTTATGAATACTGGCTATGTATTTATATCTTAAAGATGTGTTGTACATGTAGCCATACAACAAAAAGAGGCAGGCAGTGGGGCCCAGGCGGAGCTGTTTGTTCATATATACAGGGATGTCCCTTGAATCCTCCATGAAAGTTTCATCAAGATCTCTCATGGAGGGACTCTGCAATCCTCTGCTAAGGGCTTCTAGGGATGGGAGCCTTATTTCTTCCTCCGTCATAGGACGCTTTCCTGCCTCACTCAGTGATAACTCCAGCAGGCCCCATTGCAGCACACAAGCTAGCAGCATATGGAACTGGGCAGCTTCAGGCCACCAGAAGCAGCTGTGCTCTCTGTACCTTTGTTACCCTCAGGAGTGAGACAGCTAAAATTGCCACCACCTGTGGAAAGCAGTGCTAGTATTCAACTACTGCCCTATATTCCTAGTTTCATGCAATTGAGCAAACTCCCTCTGCATTTCCCTCCGTCCTTGTGGGTCACACTCACCCTGGCCAGTGCTGCAAGTGGGGGTATGCACAAGCTCTCCGAAGCAGATGTGTCAATAAGCATGCCTTGTTTGAAACTTTAGAAGCGCACAGGTAGGAAATTCTGAAACTTAACTGTCACTTTCCGTTGTGACTAGACTGACAACGGTACCTCCGTGTGTTTTATCCATAGCTCCCGCTGCTGCGGCCTGGAGGGGTTCCCTATCCACAGAACACCTGAGCCAGATAAGGAGGAGAAAGAAGAGGACTCAGGGCGACATGTTCTGTGAAATCTTGCAAGCCAGTGCTGCATCAGACCATGATCAGAGGGCCTGGTGGATGAATCCTGCAGACTGTACAGAGAAGGAAAGAGCAGACAGGAGAAAGGTGCAGGCAAAGGAAAGGGAGACACACCAGGACATCATGGGGCTTCTCCAGCAGCAAACACAGATGCTGCAGATTCTTGCAGTCCTACAGGTTCAACGGGAAAGCACCTCCCTACACGCCCCCTCAACGTTCCATGTGGTATCAGGGGCTTCATCCCTACCCCTACCCCTCCTCCTGAGGGGACATTAAAAGCAATCACCGCTTCACATACATGGACCTGTGAGAGCCACAGCTGATGAATGTGTAGCTAAAATGGACATGAATGTTCCTTCCCCTTCTTTAAGCTCTGTTCCATACATTTATTAAGTTTTGAATATATTTGCTTTTAACTTGCACAGAATTTTTAAGTGTTTGTTACTCAATAAAACTGTACAGTTTGGAAAATAATTTATCTTTACTAGTTCCCAACATATGTTCTAGAATGCCTGGCAGTAGTTAAAGCACCCACTTGCTATCATACACTGTGGCACAACTCATAGGATCAGTGACAAACAGTGTAATAATCATAAATGTACAATGAGCAGCACAAAATTAATAGGGGCATTGCCAGTGTAATATTTATACTCATATATTCACACGATTCCTAACAGGCCCCCAAACTTCAGGACCAGGTGGAGCACACAGTATTCCATAATGCATTACTGTGGCTTGCTGCTAAAGTGATCTTCCAAAGCCTCCCTGAGCTTTATAGCTCTGTGTGGAGTCAGATAGCACTTGTGTCTAGCTGTGCAAACTCAGCAAACAGCCACTCCACCTCCACCACAGGTGCGACTTTCCCCCTCTGCTTCACAGATATTACGCAGAACACAGCAGGTAGCTATAATCATTGGTATATTTTTCTCACTGAGATCCAATCTCATGAGTGAACAATGCCAGCACCCTTTCAATCTAGTAAAAACACATTCAACTGTCATTATTCACCTGCTGAGCTGGCAGCTGAATCTTTCCTTGGTGCTGTGAAGGTGGCCAGTGTACAGCTTCATGAGCCAGGGGAGTCAGGGGCAGACTGGGTCCTTCAGGAACATTACGGACATTTCAACATCGCCGGTGGTAATACAGCAGTCAGGAAAGAAGTCCCTGCTTGTAGCTTTCTGAGGAGTTCTCTGTTCTGAAAGATGTGAGTGTCATGCATTTTCCCTGACCAGCCAACACTGATGTCAGTGGCGCGTCCCTGGTGATCAGCCAACGCTTGCATAACCATAGAAAAACAGCCCTTTCTGTTGATGTGGTCTGTGGCAAGGCGGGCTGGTGACAAAACAGGGATCTATGTGCCATCTATTGCTCCACCGCAGTTCAGGAACCGTATTGCTGCAAATCTATCCACTAGGTCCTGCACGTTGCTGAGAGTCACAGTCCTGCATAGCAGGAGACGATTAATGGCCCTGCACACTTGCATGACACTGGTCCCCACAGTGGATTTTCCAACTCCAAAATGATTTCCCACTGATTGGTAACTGTGACATTGAGCCAGAAAAGGTTAAGCAACTAGTAGGCTTAATGACCCAAATGCAACCTTTAAAGACATATTAGAAACGTATGTAAATGGTAATCAGGGCCATTCCACATAGAGACCTAAGGGAGCCACGTTAAATAGACTCCAGCTTTGAAATGCAAACCTGTATTGTTAGAGAACTAGAGAGAATACCCTTTGCATGTGTTTACATGTATCTTGTTAGATGTTAGCCATGTAAAGATACTGTTCCTGACTGTTACTATATCTATTGATTCAGAGATCAAAAGGGAATATTAACCATTAGATTAAATTTGGGTCTAATAATGTCATTTTCTACAAAAACTTCAAAGAGAAATGTAGACAACTATCTATGAACAGCTTAATTACCTTATGCTGATGAATGCAACTAGTTACCTGTGTATACATAGGAAATAGGTAATTCTACTTCAAAGCTACTATTCTTCACCCAAGGAATACCTGCTGTCAAGATGCTATCATAGCCTGCTAGAGATCTATAAAAGAACTCTAGGGCCCTGATCCTGTATCTCAGATCTGCTTAAGCTTCATTAGGGAAAGTTTGAGTCGCAAGACTGAGGTCCCCAGCTCCAGACTGGGTCACTTTGATATTGGACATTGGACTATGACCTATGGAACTAAACTTGATAGAATTCTCTGCAACTCTGACGCTGACCATCTTGACTATGAAACTGACCTAAGAACTCTATTCCTATCTGTATGAATAATGATCTAACCAATATTCTCTTTTCTTTTTAAATATATTTTAGTTTAGTTAATAAGAATTGGCAGTAAGCGGGTATTCAGGTAAGATCTGAGATATTCGTTGACTTGGTAGGTAATGTGTCCAATCTCTTGGGATTGGTAGGACTTTTTAATATGATGAACAACGTTTTTCATAATCATCATATTTGACTTGGCTGTCTGGGTAGGAGTCCAAGGCTGGGTTGTCTTGAGGGAGCTGTGGCTTTGGCTTCTGGGTAATCAGTAAGGTATTGTAGAAGCTGTTTTGTTTCTGGCTTGGTGAATCTAAGTGTTAGAATAATCACCAGTTTGGGGGATTGTCTGCCCCATTCTTTGGGGTCTGCCCTGATTGGGAAATTTCAGTGTGGCCCCGTGGGACCCTAGTCACAGTAGCAACCTGGCACTGCCAGTTTCCACAGTGCGATCACCACTTGTTTCTCCACTGTCAGGGCAACTCTCATTCTGGAGTCCCTGTGCTGAAGGGCTGAGGCAAGCTCGGCACACAGATCTAGGAAAGTTCTGCAGCCACTGCTCATCATCCCAAGTCTGCATTACAATGCGATCCCGCCACTCAGTGCTTGTTTCTTGGGCCCAGAAGCAGCACTCCTGCTTCTGCAGCTGCTCCATGAACACCACCGACAACTTTGAACTGGTTCTCACTATGTCCCTCAGCAACTGGCCCTCTGGGTAATCGTCATGTTCCTCATAGCACTTCAAATATTGGAGGACTGTGTATCCTGTGTTTGCAGTTCTCATGATGATAGTACAGAGCTGTGCAGGCTTCAGTCAGAGATGGTGGACAGAGGCGAGTCCCGTGCAGGTTCATGGGATTTTCAAGATAAGCGTGAGAATTATGGGCTAGAGATTCCATTATGGGGATGAAAAAACAGCATGATGGGAACTTGACCCCACAGTGCCAGTCACCTCTTGAGTGACTTGTTTCTGCCCCACTATCCATTGCCATCTGTTGGACAGTGATGAGCTGCACACTGGGATATCTACCAATGGTGCACCACACTATGCATCAAAACAAGCACTCCTGGTGAGTAGGCATAGTGCCAATACAAAGCCACAATGCTGTGACCAGGGTCCTAGCGGGGAGCCAGCTGTGGTCACTCAATTAGGGTGAGCTGCGAAGAATGAGGCAGACAATCCCCATAGAGCTGGTGGATATTCCAATACTTAGATTCACCGAGCCAGCATAAAACAGCTTCTTTATCCCTCACTGGTGACTCAGAAGTCATTAGCGATAACATCAGTTATATCACAAGTGCACATTTCCAGTTATTTTCTGTCATGCCAAGCCTTTGGTTTAGACAAATCATTCTTTAGGTCAACTTGTTCCACATCCCCTTTGAATCTTTCTAGCTTTTTCTTGACCTCAGGGTCTTCCTTAACATAGGCTTTTAGTTTAACCACTTCCTTGGGGTTTTGGTATTTTAGGGTTAACCTGCAGCTTTTATTTGCAAGGTTTAATCCTTCCCTTCCTTCCTGTCCAGTAGGGTCAAAATCTGAACTCTTTTGCTTAACAGAATCCTTTGGCTGGATGGATGTGTCCTTTTTGCAAACAGCTACAGGCAAGTCTTTCTCCCCCCAGTCAGTCACGTAATTTGCGCCAACACAGACACTAGCTTGTTTACTAGTTTTCAAATCCTCAAGCTTTACCAATTCCAAGGCTGGACTCTGTCTTAAAGAGATACCATCCATTTTCACTAGCATGTTAGACTCAAGTAGGGTGACTGGACAGCAAATGTGAAAAATCATAAGAAAAAGACCCCCAAATCAGGACTGTCCCTATAAAATCAGGACATATGATCACCCTAGACTCAAGGTTCTTTTGTCCTTCTTTAACCAACCTCTGCTTCCACATGGAAACAGATGTCAAGTCTACTAAGAGACTATAAGTCATATGCAAAATATCTGGAGATGAGAATTTGCCTGCTCTCCCCTGCATCCTTGTAACCCAGTAACCAGTAACCCGATCTTTTCTCAGTACCAGAGACACAGACAGCTTAAAGAATCAGCATGGAGACATTCATGTTCCAACAACATTGTCTCCTCAACAAACTGGTTAAGCTTATAGAGCTGTTTGAATTCCCTAACAATTTTTATTTCATTTGAAACCTTTTCAAAGCTATCCATACTGGTTTTTTCTAAAGCAAAGTCAGTGGATCTATACACCTCAGAAAGACTCTGGCAGTTAGGAACTCAAAAAAGTCTTCCAAACAAACCGTTGCTTTCTCTATAAAGTGATTCGCTCTGAGTTAATTCAATTAAACCACTTCCACACCCATCAGTTGCAGCAAACTGCTTGCAAAAACTACCCTAAAGATTTCTCTTCAGGAATCTTTCTAAGCAACAACCCATTTTTCACAGAAATTCTGCCCTTACCCTTTTCATCTAGGGCTTGCTCTAAGGGAACCTTTTCCTGAGCAACAACAGACTCTTTCTGGGTTTCATTTAAATCCAGAATCACCTCTGTCCCATCAGGAGGATTTTCACAAAACCCCCTTTCAGATAAACTGCTAGACTTAATAGTCGAAAGATTAGAAGCATTCTTTTCCTTAAAAGCAGCAAAGAATCCTGTGGCACCTTATAGACTAACAGACGTTTTGGAGCATGAGCTTTCGTGGGTGAATACCCACTTCATCAGATGCATGATATTCATCCACGAAAGCTCATGCTCCAAAACGTCTGTTAGTCTATAAGGTGCCACAGGATTCTTTGCTGCTTTTACAGATCCAGACTAACACGGCTACCTCTCTGATACTATTCTTTTCCTTGTTACAAGTTTCAACACTGTCAGTGGGCAGCGTAGTCAAATTACCTTCATGCTTTCCTTGTGCCCTGGCTATGATATCACCCTGATCAGCCAAGGTTGTCATATCTTTACCCAGCAACGTACTAGCAACAGGCAAAACAGAAGCACCAGAATCACCTTGGGAGCAATTTATGACATTGCAACTAGGTTGCATCTAGTTGCAATGTCATCATCTCTAGCAGACACAAATTCAGGAACACTTCCTTCCTGGGCTTTAGTTGTATCCAGAATCAACTCTGGGTCAATTGATAACTTTTCAACCATTATAGGCTGACAAGCTTTTTGGTCTGCCCTATAAACAGAAAAGAGCTGGAGAAACATTCCCCTTTAATAGGCAAACAGCTTGGGATATCCTTTCCTTTATCTCAGCACACCCGGCTATTCATGGACAATTGCTTGGAGACTGGGGTAGCTCCCTTCATAGGCAAGTCATTACCCCTAACAGACACAGGAACATTTCCTCCACTGTCACAATTCTCCACACTGGTAACAGCTAAGGTGTAGGGATACTCCTGTTCCACTAACCTTGCCTTCCCAAACTGCTGATTACACAAAGCCATCAGCTCAGAAGGCTGCCTATGCACATCTAAAAACATTCTTTGCCTTTCCTTCCCTTAATAGATAAGCTGCTGTTTTCCCACAAATAGTGTCATATTACACTGAGCTACTTTAAGCACATCACTTTTACCTGGGACAGGCTTAAGGTATGGCTACACTCACACTTTACAGCGCTGCAACTTTCGCACTCAGCACTGCAAGATACAGGGCGGCAGAGCTGGGAGTGCGGCTCCCAGCGCTGCACGCTACATCCGTAAAGGATGTGGTTTACATGCAGCGCTTTGAAATTCCAAGTGTAGCCATACCCTCACTTTCCCAAGCTTTACTAGCCTACATTCCATTGCCCATAAAAAAATTACCTTTTTGTTCCTCAGGGTATGGCTACACTGGAGAGTTGCAGTGCTGGTGGTGGGTTTACAGTGCTGCAACTTACTCACCGTCCACACTTGCAAGGCACATACAGCGCTGCATCTCCCTGGCTGCAGCGCTGGCTGTACTCCGGCTCTGCCTGGGGAATAACAATTGCAGCGCTGGTGATGCAGCGCTGCTCCGCAAGTGTGGCCACCAAAAGCACTGTAATTGGCCTCCAGAGTATTCTGAGGTATCCCAGAATGCCTGTTCAGCCACTCTGCTCATCAGTTCGCACTCTACTGCCCTGGCCTCAGGTGACCCGCCCTTTAAATGCCACGGAATTTTAAAAATCCTTCCTGTTTGCTCAGCCAGGTTGGATGCAATCAGAATCTTCAGTGGACCCAATAAGCCCCACGTGCCACGAGCCCCAAATGGCAGGTGCCCAGGCTTGCATCACCAGCTGCGCTCCACCGTAATTATGATACTCCGGTGCATGCTGGAGGGGCCACCGGTTCGCCCGTTAAAGTGAAACGCCGATGCCTATTGCCAAATAGCCTGCGAGGAAAACCGCCGCTCTGGTGTCTGCCCCCACGAACGCTGCATTTTTACAAGGAGCTGACACGATACTGGGGTGAACCCCACGCCCAAATCCAACACCAACGAATGGACACTCATAGCAGGGGAAGGAGTGGGGGAGAGGAGGAGGGGAGAAACAGAAGAGTGAGGGTACTGGGTGAGGGAAACATCCCTGGAGTCCCAGAGCATGCAAGCAGGAACCTCTTCTCAGCCAGGAGGAAGGTAAGCCAGTCGCAGCAGCCGGTACTTGGTGAAGGACAAGCAGAGGAGCGGGTTTCCTGGTAAGCGCCTTTTATTTATCAAGGAATGGAAATGTTGGGAGAGAGGGAGGGTTAGGGCTGTCACAATGCATTCCCTAGATTGAATAGCCCACGATGTGGTCTATCAACGTCGTGGAATCGGCCTCGTAATCTTTTCAAAATAGTTTCAGCCAGAAGCTAGGCGATGCGCTGTGCAACGTTATGGAGCCCATGTGGTGCTTGTCCAGCAACGCGCGCTGAGCGCCACTGGCTGCAAGGGGTGGGGACATTGCCTGCAGCAAGCAAGCTGCATACCAGGGCGGAATCCGCATTGCCTGTAGAAGACCCTCCCGCTCTTCCAGGTGACCCACAGCACCAGATATCTTCCAGGCACCCTTGAAAATGTTGGAAGACTGTCATGTAGATGCCCCCGCAAGCAGTTCTCTGCAAGGAACAGAACCCCTGCACATCCCTGAAACAATCATTCCCCCTCCCCAGGTGACTTCCCGCAGCAGCCGAGACATGCTTCCAGGATTAACTCCTGTGGAAAATGTGGAAGACTGTTCTGAAGAGCCCCCCTTGCTCCCAGCCGCAAGAACCCACACATCCCGAAGCAATTAGTCCCCTTACCACACATCTCTGCTCCTGGGTTATCGCTCTGTTAGTATGGGGTACTGCTAAAGTGAATACTGAACTCCTTCACTGTGTGGGAATAAACGCCCATGCAGCCTCGTTCCATTTTGCCTTTCGAAAAAGTGCCTTGAACCGACGCCCGTTCATCCCAATGTCAGAGCTACAAAACCCACAAGAAGCCACGAAAAATCAAAGAAAGTACATGCGAAAAGCAAGTGCCCAAGAGGGTAAAAAACTGTGACTGAGGAAAAGCCTCCAGAGAACTCAGCGGCTAAAAGAAAACACAAAACAGCCTGATAAGCATCCTGGCGCACCAGAGCTGACCTCTAGCCAGTACTTGTACCATGCACACGTCCTCTCCCCCCAAGCTCTTCCGTCCCAAATGTCTCAACCCCCTTCCCCAGCAATCCAGATTCTTACCACCACCAGCTGCCCACATTCGTACCCAACCCCCTGAGAACTACGACCCTACCCTCTGCACTCACCACTACCTATCACCATGCAGGTATTTTCAATCCTGAAAGTGCAGCAGATCATTGCACAGCACTCCTAGACAATATTCAACCTGACGTACATTCACCCACCCACCCCTGCCCTTTAGTCCCAAAATGTTGTCTGTCTGTCAAGAAAGTATTTTCAACTTTTCAAATAAATAATTCTTGGCCTTTAAAACAAGTCTTTATATTGCAGAAAGTGAAAGATACCATAGCCCAGGAAAGAACATGACACAGCAAAATCATTCAGAAAAACAGATCCTACAACATTGTACCTACTCCACTTCAACTCCCGTGCAAGCACCAAACATTCCTCGTTGGTTTCAGCCTCAAAATTCCTCCCTCATGGCCATCCTAACCTGTAGCCCACGTGATGGGCCTCATCTAGTAGGGTGGTGCCAAAATAGGAATAGCATCCAAAACATCTATCGGCCCCTCCACAGTAGGAAACCCATTGGGCCACAGCATCCGAAGTTCCCTGAATGTTCCCAGAGACACGGTCTTCCTCTTAGCAAGGATGCGATTAATGCCGCTGCAAACTGCATCACAACGAATCCAACGGTCCAACTTCCCACTACCAAACTGGTCGCCACCGATCGTAGCTGTCTTGGAGTTGCCCACTCCAGATGCATATAGCCAAACCCGCTCTCCACTTGGCAGGGCACTCTCAAAATCTGGGCTATGGCGCTGCAGGGGGCGAGCTCAGCAATCAGTCCATGAGTGCTTCTCATCTGAAAGTTCTGTCAGCCACTTGAGCATCCCAGACTCCATGACGATGTGATCCCACCAATCAGTGCTTGTTTCCCAAGCCCAAAACGGCGTCCCACGGTGCTGTGCAATTCCGTGAATGCCACAAAAGCAATTTAGTGTCATATGCAATCAGGTGACTCAATATCATCATCAGACTCCTCACGTCACTTGGACTGAAGGAATAAGCTCACTGCCAAAACGTGATGCTGCGACGCTCATTCAGCAAAATCCCAGCAGCTCGGGCTCCATTCCCACAGAAATCGCCGTGCACAGAAACTGTGGAGACTCACAATGCGCCAAACTGGATGGAATACATGACCGCTGGATAAGCGAGCACTACGGGGCGTGGGACGGAAGCGAATGACCCGCACCCTTCGGTCCATTGCCCACAACGCTGTCCATGGCACCAAAATGGGACAAGGTGCTCTGTGGGAATAGCTGCCCTAATGCCCACCAGTCCTCAGTGAGTGCTCCGTCCATTCAGCGCTTTGGGAGCAATGCTTACAAATGTGGCCACATACGCATGCTCAGGTAGGTTCAGTGGGCCCACACTCGCAGCGCTTCCTACACAGCTTCTTACGACAGAACAGCTGTAACCCCAACGCTGTTAGTCTGGCTCACTTGAGAGTACACGCGCTGGTGGTGGCTGACAGTGCGATCACTCTCCGCCAAACACGGCAGGAGCACATGCATGCACTGTAATCTCCCTGGCTAACAGCGCGGGTTTGTACTCCCATCTCGATGAGAGTAATAAAGAGAAACAGCCGCTGGTGCGGGGTGCCAGTGAAACAATGATTAATCTACTAGCGTAACTGACCTCTCGAACCTCTCATAAGCTTTTAAGTAAAAGATAACACCTTTGTTTGTTGTGATCTTCGCTGTTTGTTGTGAACTCGGGGCTCCCCAGAGCTGCTTAACAAAAAAACCACACAGCTAGCTTTTTCTGTGAATGAACTCCCTGGAAGCCACCAGTCTAGTAATTTGCTTGAAGAGAGGAAGGAAGCAGCTGAGAGAACAGCAAGCGCCGGAGGGAGAGGAGGTCGTTTTGGGAGGCCTGCTACTGTCTGTGAGAAAAAAAACAAAGAGGGGCCTATTGCTTTCACGAGGAGAGAAGGTGAGAGACGGGGTCAGAACTTGCAAAAGGCAGCGCTGACACTACAGTGTCGGCTCCAAAAATCCACTCTTCTCCCCACCACACGGTCCTGTCACATACTCCATCCCCCTTTTGAAAAGCATTGCAAGCCACTGAACCGCTGATAGCTGCCACATAATGCACCTCTCCCAATCCCGCAGATCCTGCAAAGTGGCCATGACATGTGCGCTGATCGTCCAGTGGGACCAGACTGCAGCACTTTCCCTACCCAGCGTACAAGACAGGTTAACCCCAGCACTTGTACAGCTGCACAAGGTAGGCTGTCATAACAATTAATTCCTAATCTGGAACCTTAGAGTCCAAAATGTGGTGCCTGCATGAAACCTCCAAGCTAAATTACCTACTGGATCTTAATAGCGCTGCACACAAGCCAATTTAAAATTCAGTGATTTGGCTCTTCTTAACAAAAACACTCACTCTGGGATCGTCCCGATCCATCCAACGACCAGTCAATAAAACCTTCGGAATTCACCCACCCCACCAGTCTCCCAGCCTCTTCCTCAAACGAGAGAGACAACAACGAGAGGAACTGACAAAAGACAAGAAGAAAACAGTGTAACGGGGAGGAATAGAGTTTTGGGGACCAGAATACTTAGTGTTACTACTGAGCATCACTCACACTGCAACACTGAAAATTTTTGCTGGTGCAGCGCTATATTAGATCCAACGCGGATACCGGAGTCATGCAAGGGTCACCCACATTTTGGAACACTAAGTTCAGAAATTAGGAATACTATTACAGCACACGTGCAGCTGTACATGCCGGAGTAAAAACCTGTCTTTTAATCAGCTGGAGGGAAAGTGCTGCAGTCTGTCCCAACACTGACACTACCAGCGCACTGTCATGGCCACATTTGCAGCCACGCAGCGCCAATCGGAGAGGTGCATAGTGCAGCATCACCCAAGCGCAAAGTGTCGCAACAGCTTTCAAAAGGGAGGAGTGTGACAGAACGTGGGGAGAAGAGAGAGTGGATTTGGAGCCGAACACTGTGTCACAGCTGCCTGCAATCGACCCCCTCCACCCTCTCTCACCGCGAAACATATCCCTCTGTTTTTTTCCACAGAACTCAATAAAGGCAGCCTCCCAAAACAACCTCCCCCCTCCCTCCCGGCGCTGTCCTGCTTCCTCAACCTCTCCCTCCCTCTCTCAAGCAAATACCTAAGCTGCCTAGTGGGCACAAAGGGATTCAATCACACAAATCAGTAGCGTGGTTTTTTTTGAATAAGCATCTCTGGGAGCCCCGAGTGCACAACAAAACAGACAGAAGATCACAACAAAACAAAGAGTTATCTTTAACTTAAAAAGCATTATGAGAAGGTTCTGGAAGTCATTAACAGCAAGTAAGATTAAACACGTACACGCACCCCACACCCAGCGCGTTCTCTTAATTCCTCTCATCGAATGGATACAACTTCGCCTTAGCAGGAAGATACATGCTGCATGTCCTTCCAGTGGACGGAGAAGGAGTTACAGCACGGTACCACCCCATCGCTGTAAACCAAGTGTAAGCAAACCTAACAACGTTGTGAGTTACGCTGTCTGTAAGCTCGGAAAGCGCTGCAGTGTGCCACACGACAGCTACCAGCACGCAGTGTGGCCAACATTGTATCATTTGCAGCGCTGTTGGAGTGGTTCATTTGGCAGCTATCCCACGGCACCTGTCCATTTTGGCGCCATGGTTGGGAAAGGGGACAAAGGTGCGGGCATTCCGCTCCTGTCCCAACGCACCCGTATCGTTTTGGTTTGATTGCATCGCTTTACATCCAGCAGTCAAGTTTCCATCCAACCGTTGGCGCGTGCGATCTCCAACATTTCGTCAGCGCGATTCTCTGTGGAATGGACCCCCGGCTGCTCGAGGACTTGCTGATGACGTTCGCCAGCACATACGTTGGCAGGCATTCCTCAGCTCCAAAGTGACAGTGAGGAGCTGATATGATATGAGTCACCTGAAGGCAATGACACTAAATTGCTGTGGCATTCACATCGAAATCACACACGCGGAACGGCCGTTTTTTGGGCCTTGGAACAAACTGATGGGGATCACAATCGCATGAATCTGGATGACACATCAGTGCTCAAACTTCAAGAGAGAACCACTTCAATGGCGGACGTTTGCCTTGAGCTCGCCCCACCCACGCAAGGACACAGATTGAGAGCTCCCTGCCATGACGAGCGGGTGGCTAGTGCAAACTGGAAGCGCAAAACTCCAGACAGCTACCGATCGGAGGCGAACCAGTGAGTGGAAAGTTGACCCGTGAATCGTATGCATTTGCAGGGCCATAATCGCATCCTGCAAAAAGAAACCGGTCTCTGGGGAACTGCAGCCTGGAGGCTTTGCGCCCCTGTTTCCCTAACTGTGGAGGCGAAGATGGATGCATATTCCTATTCCTGGCACCAAACCCCTACAGAGAGCCATCCACAGGCAAAGATAGATGCACTTGAGGGAGAATTGAGGCTGAAAACCAACAAGAATGTTGTCCTTGCAGGAGTGAGCGCAGTGGTTCAATTGTAGAATCTGTTTTCCTGAAATATTGCAGTGCGTTCTTCCTGGCTATGTATCTTCACTGTCTGCAAATAATAAAGCGGTTTCAAGCCAAAAATTCATTTATTGAAAAGAAAATTAACTTTCGTACAGACAGACAACATTTGGGAACCTAAAAAGCAGGGGGTGGTGAACTGACAGTCCACAGTGAATAGTCCTGTCCTGGATCGTGCAAGACTGCTGCACTTCAGGAAGAAAAAACGCATGTAAGGTTGAGTGCAGAAGGGTAAGGGTCGTAGTTCTCAGGGCTGGTTGGTGAACTACAGATTGGGGGCAGCTGGTTGTGGTAAAAATCTGGATCGTGGGCAAGGGTTGAGCTGAACATTGGGGCACAAGGGAAAAGAGCTTGGAGGAGAGGAAGGGCCGCACGGTATGCGCGCTGCATGGCTACAATAACCTGGATAGACGCTTGGATGCGTACCAGGAATGCTTATCAGCTGTTTGTGCTTTCTTCTAGCCCGCGTTTCCTGGAAGAGCCGCTTCCCTTTCCCCCATCCTACAGTACCCTCCTGCAGAAAATATCCATAACTGCTCTAACAATGTCTTCTTGCTTTTTTTTCGTAGCGTCTTCGTGAGGTTTGTACCTCTGAACAATGGAGATACGGCAGTCGACGTAGTCCAAGGACACTTTCGAAAGCAAAAGGCAAACATTAACAGAGGCTGCATTGTTATAATCCACCCAGACAGTATCCCACACATGAAAGGATTACAGTCTTCACTTAGCAAAATTTTCCCAGAACTAAACAGAGCGCACATAACCCACAGCACAACGAAAATGGAGTAAGGGGACTACTTCACGGAATTAGGGGTTCTATGCGCTGGGAAAGCAAAACTGCTGCATGGAAGCACTTCACGAACAGTCCCCCAACATTTTTCCACAGAATAATCGCGAAAGCTGTCCTCGCTGCTGCGGGTCACCGGAAAGGGGAATGATGCTCAAGATTCGGTTCGTTCATTGCAGAAAGCAAACGCTGAGGGGCAACTACACGAAACGCTCCCAACATTTTCACAGGAAGTTAACCTGGAAGAATCTCGCTTGCTGCGGTCACCTGGAAGAGCGGAGTCCTTCTACACAAAGCGATTCACGCCCTGGCCCCATGCAGCTTGCCTGTGTGCAGCAATGGTCCCCAACCCCTCAATGGCAAACAGTGGCGAAGGCGCGTAGCCTAACTGGGACAAGCACCACACTGGCTCTCTCTATATAACTGCGCAACGCATCGCCCATACTCGTGGCTGAAACTTTGAAAGATTATCCGAGGCCGTATTACCACGACGAACCACATCATGGCTATCACATCTAGCAGCATGCAGCAGCCTAAACCCTCCCTCTCTCCGAAACATTTTCCATCCTGAAAATATAAAAGCCGGCTACCAAAGGACCCGCCCTCTGCTCCCTTCACACAAGTACCGCTGCGCGACGCTACCTACCTCCTGGCTTGAAAAGAGTTCCATGGCTGCATGCTCCTGGACTCCAGGTTCTCCCCGCACCCCATACCCTCACCTTCGTTCCTCCCCTCCCCTCCCCTCTCCACCACCCTCCTCCCCCTGCTCTGAAGTGTCCATCGTGGTCCGTTGATTGGCAGTGGTCACCCAAAAATCGCGTCCACTCCTGTAAAAATGGCAGTCGTGGGCAGCACCAGCGGCGTTTCCTCCGCAGCTTTGCAATAGGCACTCCCGCAGCTCCTTCAACTTAACCGTGCACGAACCGCGTCCCGGTCATGGCCCTTTCCACAGCCCTTGAGATCTGCCCATAGGTATCATAATCCACGGCTGAGCGCAGCTGACGCACAGCTCCCACCCCAAACACGATGAGTCCACAACCGATTTTCCATGCTGGGGCTCGTTTGCACTGGACATGACCTGGAAAGAATCGATGCACCCACACCTGCTGAGCAAACAGTGAAGGGAAGTTTAAAATTCCCGGGGGCAATTAAAGGCGGAGTCACCTGAAGGCCAGGCAGTAATAGTGCTACTGAATGAGCAGAGTGGCTGAACAGGCATTCCTTGGGGATTAAAACCCTCAAAGAAACCTGGAGGCCAATTAACAGCTTGGGCCACTACTTGCGGAGCAGCCGCTGCATCACCCGCTGAATTGTTACCCCAAGGCAGAGCCGAGTACAGCCACGCGCAAGCCAGAGATGCAGCTGTAAATTGCCTTGCAAAGTGTGGACGTGATAATCAGCACTGAAACCCACCACAGCTACTGCAACTCTCCAGTTAAGCCATACCCGAGAACAAAAAGTAATTTTTTATGCAATGGAAGAGCTATAAAGCCTTGGAAAGTGAGGTATGGCTACACTGGAATTTCAAAGCCTGCGAAACCACATCTTACGGAATAGCGTGCAGCGCTGAGCCGCACTCTCCACTCTGCGCCTCTGTAATCTTGCAGTGCAGTGCGAAAGTTTGCAGCGGCGTAAAGTGTGAGTTAACCATACCTTAACTGTCCCCAGGTAAAAGGATGTGCTTAAGTACTCATGTAAATATACACTATTGTGGAAAAACAGCAGTATCTATCAAGGAAGAAAGCAAAGAAGTTTTTAGATGTGCATGCAGCCTCTGAGCTGATGCTTTGGTAATCAGCAGTTTGGGGAAGGCAAGTAGTGGAAACAGATCACCCTACACCCTAGCGTTACCCAGTGTGAGAAATTGTGACAGGGAGAAATGCTGTGCGTTAGGGGTAATGACTTCCTATAGGAGCTAACCCACTCCAGCATTGTCCATAATAGCCGGTGTGCTGAATAAAAGAAAGGATAATCCCAAGCGTTCCTAAAAAGGGAAGTGTCTCCCTCTTTTCTGTTATAGCAACCAAAAAAGCTTTGGCAAGCCTAGTAATGGTGCAAAGTATCATTGACCCAGATTTGATCTGGATACAACTAAAAGCCCAGGAAGAAGTTTCCTGAATTTGGTCTGCTAGAAGATGAGCACTTGAACTAATGCAACCTAGTTGCAATCATAAATTGCCCCCAGGTGATTCTGGTGCTTCTTTGCTGTTGCTTAGTACGTTGCGTGGAAAGATAATGAACAACCTGGCTGATCAGGTGATATCTAACCATGGCACAAGAAAGCCAGAAGGTAATGACTACGCTGCCCCAACGACAGTGTTAAACTGTAACAAGGAAAAGAATAGTAATCAAGAGAGCCGTGTGTAGCTGAGTAAAAGCATCACAGAAACTGTGGTCACCTCCTTATAGACTAACAGACTTGGATCCAAGAGCTTTCGGGAGTGAATATCATCATCGATGAAGTGGGATTCACCCACGAAAGCTTCTGCCCAAACGTCTGTAGTCATAAGTGCCCACACTGCTGCTTTTAAAGTAAAAGAATGCGTCCTACATCTTTCGACTTAATCTAGCAGTTACTGGAAAGGGGTTTGTGAAATCCCCTGATGGACAGAGGATATCGGATTTAAATGAAAACGCTCAACAAGAGTCTTGTTGCCATGAAAAAGTCCTTAGAGCAAGCCAGATGAAAAGGGTAAGGCAGAATTCGGAAAAATGGTGTGCTAAAAAGATCCTGAGAGAAAATTCTAGGAGTTTGTGCAAGCATTGCTGCAACTGATGGTGGAAGTGTAATTATAATAACTCAGAGCCGAACACTTTATAGAGAAAGCAACGGTTGTTGAAGACTTTTTGAGTCCTAACCGCCAAGAAGTCTTTCTGAGGTTAAATCCACGACTTGTCTTAGAAAAAAACCATATGGATAGCTTTGATAAAAGGTCAAATGAAAAAAAAATGTAGGGAATTTCAAAACACTCTATAAGCTAAACCAGTTTGTTGAGGAGACACATGTTGTTGGAACATAATTCTCCAGCGAGTGCTTTAAACCGTCGATTTCTCGGTACTGGAGAAAAGATCGGCATTACTGTACTGGTTACAGGAAGCAGGAAGCAAGCAAATTCTCATCCCATAGAATTGCATATTACTAAGTCCCTTAGTAGACCTACAAACTGTTCCATGTGAACAGAGGTTGGTTAAAGAAGGACAAAAGAAACCTGAGTCTAAAGGGTGACATCATCCTGATTTAAGGGAAAGTCCTGACTTGGGGCTTTTCTTAAGATTTCCACAATTTGCTGTCCAGTCACCCTACTTGAGTCTAACATACTAGTGAAAATGGATGGTAATCTCTTAAGACAGAGTCCAGCCTGGAATTGTAAAAGCTTGAGGATTGTGAAAACTAGTAACAAGCTAGGTCGTGAGCGCAAAAATTACAGTGACTGAACTGGGGAGAAAGACTATTGCCGTAGCTGTTTGCAAAAAGGACACCATCCATCCAGCCAAAGGATCGTGTAAGCGCAAAAAGAAGTTCAGATTTTACCTACTGGACAGGAAGAAGGGAATGATTAAAACCTTGCCAAATAAAAGCCGCAGGTTAACCTAAAGTACCAAAAACCCCAAGGAATGTTAAACTGAAAAGCCTATGTTAAGGAAACCCCTGAGGTCAAAGAAAAGTAGAAAGATCAAAGGGATGTGGAACAAGTTGAACCTAAAAAATGGATTTGTCTAAACCAAAAGCTTGCAATAACCAGAAAAATAACTGAATCGTGCAACTTGTATCATAACTGAGTTATCGCGGACTCGACACAGGAGGGATAAAGAAGCTGTTTAGCTGCTCGGGAACTAAGTATTGAATATCCACCAGCTCATGGGATGTCTCCTCATTCTTCGCAGCCTCACCCCAGATGATTGACCACAACTGGCCCCCGCTAGGGACCCCTGTCACAGCAGGTGCTTTGTATTGGCACTAAATGCCTACCCCAGGAGTGCGTGTTTTGATGCATATGGGTCACCAGTGGTCAAGATATCCCAGTGTGCACCATTCACGTCCAACAGATGCATGGAGAGTGGGGCAGAAACAAGTCACTCAAGAGTGACGGCACTGGTGGTGCCAAGTTCCCATCAGTGCTGTTTTTCATCCCATAATGGAATCTCTAAGCCCAACCAATCTCAACGCTATCTGAAAATCCCATGAAACCTGCACGGCGCGCCTCTGTCCACCATCTCGACTGAAATGCCGCACAGCCTTACTACAAATCATGAGAACTGCAACCCACAGAACACATCCA
>NC_133774.1:4919808-4938761 GCF_003597395.2 Chelonoidis abingdonii
TTCCCTGAGAGAGACCGTAATCCTGGCACAGGGATTTCTATCCCCTAGAGCCTCACTTAGAAAAGAAAATCCAACAGGTTTTAAAAAGAAAAGCTTTATATAAAAAGAAAGAAAAGACATAAAAATGCTCTCTGTATCAAGATAACAATATACAGGGTCAATCGCTTAAAAGAAAAATATGAATAAACAGCCTTATTAAAAAAGAAATACAATTTAAACATCCCAGCAACTACAAACATGTAAATACAAAAAAAACCAATTAAAGCCTATTGTTTTTCTACCTTTGTACTTACAACTTGGAAACTGAAGATTAGAAGTTTGAAGACAGAAAGATCCCTCTCATAGCCGAGAGACAGACAAAAGACACAGACAAAGGGACACACACCCAAACATTCTCTCCGTGAGCTTTTAAAAATCTTGTTTCCTGATTGGTCCTCTGGTCAGGTGTTTGGTTCCCTTTGTTAACCCTTTACAGGGAAAGAAACATTAACCCTTAGCTATCTGTTTATGACATAGCCATACCTTCAGATTTACCAAACCAGCATAAAACAGCTTCTTTATTACCTCACTGGTTACTCAGAAGTCCAAACACAGCTCCAATAAAGTGATCCAGCCTCAGGCCTCCGTCCAGGTACCCACGTCAAATATGATGAAAATGACTGTAAATCTTATTTCATCATATAAAAGAAAAGGTTCTACCAGTCCCAAAGGATCGGACACATCACCTCCTAGGTTAACGAATGTTTCAGATCTTACCCAAATACATGCTACCGCCTACTCTTATTAATTAAACTAAAATGTGTTAAAAAATAAAAGAGAGAGAGGATGGTTAAAAGATCAGTACACATACAGACATGAGTTCAGTTCATTGAGGTGCAGATTCACAGCAGAGATGGTGAGCTTTGTAGCTGCAAAGAGTTCCTCTAGAATTCAGGTCATAGGTCATAGTCCAATGTCCAGATCTCATATTCAGGGTGTACCAGCATAACTGGCACCTCAGTCTTGTGACTCAAACTTCCCCCAATGAACTCTAAGCAGATCTGAGGTGACAGAATCAGGACTCAAGGATCTTTTATACAAATTAACATAAGGCCATTTGCTTGTTCCATTCACAGTACATTTCAAAGAGAGATAACTACTGAGATATCTGTGTTTACAATTCATTTACATGATAGGATGTTCTCTTGACCTCTGAATTATCAGAATACAGCATAGACAGGGACTGTTGATTACATTGTCCACCCTACTCATACATATGTAAATACACAAAAACACAAACATTATCTCCCCACAAGTCTTGTGAGGGTTATTTATTTTGCAGGATATAATAATAAAGGGAGATATGCCTATCTCCTAGAACTGGAAAGGACCTTGAAAGGTCATCAAGTCCAGCCCCCTGCCTTCACTAGCAGGACCAAATCCTGATTTTTGCCCCACATCCCTAAGTAGCCCCCTCAAGGCTTGAACTCACAACCCTGGGTTTAGGAAGCTAATGCTCAAACCACTGAACCATCCCTCCCCCTTCTAGGCATGAGTCACAGCTATATCTGCACAAGCAATATACTAACTGTGGCAGCTTTATGCCAACATAACTTGCATTGGCAAGTTTGTACTGACCTAAGTCTCTCGCTATAAGGCAGGTCATCCAAGCTTCCAATCATTCCTGTAGCTCTTTTTTGAACTCTTTCCAATTTGTCAACTTCCTTTTTGCAGTGTGAACACCAGAACTGTGCACAGCATTCCAGTAACGATCTCACTAATGCCATATACAGAGGTAATACCACCTCCTTCCTCCTACTTGATGTTGCCCTGAAAATGTATCCAAGGTCCATGTTAGCCCCGATAGCTACAGCATTGCACTAGAATCTCATGTTGAGTTGCTTGACCCCACTACCCTTAACTCTTCTCAAGATTATTGCATTCCCAGATGCAACATGAGGGACAAAAAGTGTGACCTTTATTCTTTGTTCCCAGATAATCTTGCATTTGGCTGTGTTAAAACAGATGTTCAAATGAGACCAGTCAGCCAGTATAACTGACTTGTTCCGATCATTATTTACCTACCATCCCAATTTTTGGGTCATCTGCAAATTTTACCAGCAATGATTTTATATTTTCTTCCAGATCATTGCTAGAGATATTGAATAGCATTGGGCCCATCTAGAGTAGGTCTCTGTAGGACTCCACTAGAAACACTGTCACTAGATGAGGATTCCCCCTTTACAAATTTGAGATCTATCAGCTAAGCAGTGTTTAATCTATTTAATAGAAACTAGATCGATTACATACAGTGCTAACATTTTTAATACTCACTTATTTTTTAAATAAGTCTCCTGGTAAACATGTGGGACTCACCCCTGCAGCACCTCCTGCTGGTTTCTTCTGAGTATTAGCTCTGCCAGCTTTGGAGCATCCTCTGCAGGCCAGTATCCCACTGCCATTTGGCTCCCGTGTCCCTCCCTGGATTCTGGTGCCCCATTATCTGGGGTGCTGCCCCCGGACAGTACACCCCTCAGTCTCTCCCCTCCCCAGAGAACCCCCACACCCTATCACCACCTCACCCATAGGCTACTGCCAGTCACCAACTAGCCTCCGCACCCTGGGGCAGACTGCACTGTCAGCCACTCATCATAGGCAAGGTTGGGTGTGGACCTGCTGCCTCTCTCTGGAACCCAGTGCCCCTGTGGGGCCTTGGACAAGGCCCTGCAGCCTGTGGAATTGCCAGCCTGGAGCTTCCCAGCCCCCCAGGCCTTTCCCCAGCCCTGCCTCACTCTAAGCACCCTGAGCTTCCCAGAGCCAGCCCCCTCTCTCTGAAGGAGGAGAGAGACTGCTGAGCTCCTGCCTCCCAGCTTCTTATATAGGGCCAGCCGAGGTCTCATTAGGGCGTGGTCCAGCTGCAGCTGCTTCCCCAATCAGCCTAGTAGTTTTTCCCCTGCCATAGCCCTCTCCCAGGGCTGTCTTTAAACCCCTCAGGGCAGGAGCAGGTGTCCACCCCGCTACACTCCTGCATTGGAACCTCACCCAGACAATGCCCTGATGAAACCATTTTTCTAGATTATGTCTTACCATGTATTATTATGGGACTGATTTAAGCATCATTGGTAAACTTGGGCTGAAGGTCTGTGAAGAGAGCGAGAGGACAGGAGTGAATGGAATGGTGTTAAAAAGGCCTCATGTCGGTAAATAATTCTTTCCAAAGCAGGAAAGAGTGCTAGGATGGATGAGTGTTTAGGTGTCCTATAATTCCCCATATCACATAATACAAATGATTGCACTTATTTAACACCTTCCAGCCAAGGTTTTCAAAGCCCTTTACAAACAGTTTTAATTCAAGTGGAGCCATAGAGTAGTTATGCTGGTTGGCTTCCACCAGAGCATACACTTCCATATGTTCTTAAAAGTATAAACCAGGGGTTACACTGCAGATAACCACAGTGCACTTCCTACAGATGTCAGCAGCAGAATTCCAACCCCAGGGTTGCCCAGGAAGGGGGACACCAGTCTATTGTCTCATCCAGTTTTGGGAAACGACAAGTCCCCACAAGGTAGGGATTGTTATATCTGTTTTACAGAAGAGGAAACTGAGACACGGAGTGGTTATGTGACTCAACCAAGGCATTGCACGGTGTATCAGTATCAGAGTTGGGAATAGAACCCAAATCTCTGTGCTAATCAGGAGGCAGCCTCCCCATTTCCTTTCTGGTCCAAAACTACACTAGTGGGAATATCCTTCTCCCTCTCCCTTGACCATCCACAGCCACAACAGAGCTGCTGCCGTTACACTGCACTAGAGAGGCAGGATTGGTGGAGCCTACGCAGTGCATGTTCTTCATCCTCACTTCTCTCTACACCTCCTCCCTGGGCAACCACATCTGCCCATGTGGTTTCTGCTGTCACTCCTGTGCCCATGACTCTCCAGCTCACATATCTGCCTTTGACCTTTCCCCTCCTGTCTGTATTTTGGGCCTCTCCCCCTGGGAGCCCTGCCACCATCTCAAGCTCAACATGGCAAAAGCCCAACAACTTTTCCCCACAAGTCTTCTCCTCTTCCTCCAGTTCTGGCAGCCAGCTGACAACCTAAGTCTTGCTAGGGTGACCAGACAGCAAGTATGAAAAACCGGGACGGGGTGAGGGGTAATAGGAGCCTATATAAGAAAAAGATCCAAAAATCAGGACCATCCCTATAAAATTGGGACATCTGGTCACCCTAAGTCTTGCTTTTGATTTCTCGCTCTCCTACTCTGCTCCACACACATCCATGCTGCTCCCAAACACTGCCTGCTCCTTCTCCGCAATTAAACAAATCTGGCCTATAAGGTTGTACGAGGACTTTGCCAAACCAGTAAAGTGCTTGAAACCATTATGGCTTATTAAAGGCGGCCTAGTCAGCAAGCTGTAAATTGGCCATTCAGCAATCTCAGCTAGACCAAGGCAGGAGGGGACAGGGTTTTGGGTGCCACAGAAAGGGCAACTTGACCCTGTGTCCTTCTTGATAAGAATTGTGTTGAAGTTGTTGATACGTGCATTGTAAAAGAGCAGGATGTGCCTCAGGAATGTCTATTGGGGTCTCAAGGCTGCAAACTCTGGAAAAATCCACACCTGGTTCATCGATAATCAGAAGGAGCCTTTTGCTTGATCACTGAAACCGCTTACTTAACAGGGTTTCTTTAAGGGACCTGTCATTCTATTACTAATGTATAAATAAGGGGGGAAAGCTTGAGACATGTACCCAAAACCACCCGCGACAATGTTTTTGCCCCATCAGGCACTGGGAGCTTAACCCAGAATTCCAGTGGGCGGCAGAGACTGTAGGAACTGTGGGATAGCTACCGCAGTGCACCGCTCCGTAAGTCAATGCCAGTCATGGTAGTCAGGACACACTTCGCCGACATAATGCGCTTAGTGGGGACATACACAATCAACTGTATAAAATCGATTTCTAAAAATCGACTTCTGTAAAATCAACCTAATTTTGTAGTGTAGACATACCGTAGGACTTGAATCTGTCCCACCTCTAATCTCCTCCCAAGGTCTGCATTACCCACGGTTGATTTGGCAGGCAGATCCACTTCAGTACTATCAGTAGGAACCGTTCTATCTTGATACACCTCTACCCCGATATAACGCTGCCCTCGGGAGCCAAAAAATCTTACTGCGTTATAAGTGAAACCGCATTATATTGCATTTGCTTTGATCCGCCGGAGTGCGCAGCCCTGCCCTCCCAGAGCGCTGCTTTACCGTGTTATATCCGAATTCGTATTCTATCGGGTCACGTTATATCGAGGTAGAGGTATATCAAGACAGGACAGTTCCTACTGATAGTACTGAAGTGGATCTGCCTGCTAGATCAAACGTAGGTAATGCAGACCTTGGGAAGAGATTAGACATGGGACAGATTCAAGTCCTAGGGTATGTCCCAACCTGACCTTATGGCTTCTGAAGTGAAAATTAAGATGCATTTGCTTACACACGCCTTCTTGCAATAGCATCCTCCGGAATATAGCCCAGGTCACGCTTCCCTGGAGATAATCAGGAGGAAAACAGGTTTAAAAACAAACCTTTCTGTGCACACTCAAGCAGTATATTATGCATGGGAATGGAGAATACCGAACTTTGGGTGGCTTTGCTCCCCTTTATTTCTGTTCGAGCCCAGATGTCACAGTGATGTGCACGCTATCAATAGACTGAAAGCAGGAAGTACCAGAGATCCCACCAGAAAGCTTGATATTCTGAGATTTCATTCCAATTTGTCTTACATATAAGCTCCAGACCTCAGCTGGGTCTCTGAGCTTCTCTCAGTTGGGAGTGGTAGCACCAGCACCCTCCCAAGCTCCCCTTGATTTCACCCCTGCTGAGCTCTGGGCATAGACCAAAAGACTTGGGTGTGCATGCAGATCTGCTGAATTCTTTCCCATTTGCCCCTTTGCAGTGAATCAACAAACATCACTCCCACATCCGGCTCCTGGGCCAGGTACTGCTCTGACTGAAGGATGAGCAGACATGCTTTCAAGGCTGAGCTTCCATTGTAGTTTTCAGCTCAAGTACCCCAATCCCCCTTAAGCTGTGGGAGCTCTCGGCTGCAGTGCTTTAACAGTGCGGCTTTTCTCCTTGAACAAGCAGTTTTAATTGAAAAGCGTTAGTCAGCACTGCCTTTCGGGCCCAGGTTCTCCTCCATTATGAACTGTAAGTACTCAGCCACCCAGGCTGTTATTTAATGAGGCAAAGGAGTCTGAATTATTAATCCTCTCCTGCTGGAGGATCTAGCATCTGCCTGTGCCACACAAAAGATCGCAGGAGCTTTTCCCTGCTCAACAAGTTTCTTTAAAACCCCAAGAAATGGGCTCTTTGGTGGGGGACGAGGGTTCTGGACCTGTGTGGGGAGATGCTGAGCACCCTTACACCGAAGGGGTTATCTTTTCAAAAGGGGTTTCCAGTGATTCCATTTTGGGGAGCCCAACTTTGGACACTTAGGCAAAAATGTTCCAACTTAGGTGCCTGAAATTAGGCCCTGAAATCCAGATTCAGGCAACTAAATGTGGGCAGATTTTCAGAGGTGCTGAGCAGCCCCACCTCCCACTGAAGATCCCTGGGTCTAGCTAAGCTCTAAGCCACCTTTTCCCCTTTTCCCTGACTCCTGGCCCTTTCCACAGCTAAACTCAGAGCAGCCTCTAGCCTGCTCTAAGTTATGCCAGATGGGGCAGCCCCCTAGGAACCATTCCATTTGCTGGGATTGCTGGAGTGCACTGCACTCCAGCTCTACCCCCTCTCACCCTCAGCCCACCTCAAAAGGCCCCTACATATGCAGGAGGGGAGTGGGTGGCATTCAGCTGGCTCCACTTGGGAATTCCCCCTACATAGGAGGACTTTACGGCTGCACTATTAAAGCAGTTCCCTCAGTTCTTTGCATTGCCTGAGCAGCACAGGGGGAATGGAACCAGGGGCCAGAATCTGCAATGGATTTTAATGGGAGTAGAGGGACCTCTGCAACTCACAGGACTGGCCCCTGTGAATGTGGCCCAAGCTGGATGCGAAGCAGTGGGGGTAACATTCACTGCTCTAAGATCAGACAGAGGAGCTACAGAAGAGCGTTTTGGAGTCTGTTGAAGTTTTACCTGAAATTCTCTCAGCAGGTGATACAGGACAGCAGCCAGCAGCCAGTCACACTGAGACAAATGCTGCTTTATTAGCATAACGGAGTGTACCTCCAGGAAATGCTTTGTATTGCTGAGATGCATTGATCTGGCAGGCTGCTATAGAACTCCAAACTCAACGGGCAGCACCATTCACAGACCCACCTCTAGTCTGCTCTGGAGGATAAAAATAATCCTTTTGCATCAGTTCCATCACTGAGATCAGCAAGACATTTTATTCATCTGTGATTCCTTCCCTCGTCTCATTTAAACAATTCCCCATTGAGCCCATCAAATTAATTTGAGCAAAAGACAATTATGTGGACAGCCTGCCAGCACAGGTGTCTTTAACAGTTTTTTCTTTGAGAGGAGACTGGTGCATCTCTCTCTCTCTCACACACACACACACCCTGTGTGTGTACAATTACAATATGAAATAAAACTTGGGGACAGACACCTGTCAGGGATGGTCTAGGTTCCCAAGAGCTGACTTTCAGTTCTCTCCAGGAGTGCTCCACCCCCAATCTCTCCAAGGCCCCACCCTCGCCCTGCCTCTTCCTGCCCCTGCTCCACCCCCACCCACAAGGCTCCGCTCCTGCCCCTTCCTGCCCCCACCCTAACCCCTCCCCTGAGCATGCCCTGCCATCGCTCCATCTCTTCTCACCCCCCTCCTTCCCCTCTCCCCCAGTGCCTCCTGCCCGCTGCCGAACAGCTGATTGGCGGTGGGCATAAGGCACTGGGAGGGAGGGAGAGGTGCTGATCAGCAGGGCCCATCAAACAGCTGTTTGGTGGGTGGCTGATGGATGCTGAGCATCCACTATTTTTTTCCAGCCCTGGGGCACCCACCGAGCCAGTGCCTGTGTCTAGGTTTACTTGGTCCTGCCTTGGCACAGGGGATGGATCAGATGACCTCATGAGGTCCCTCCCAGGCCTACATTTCTGATTCTAAGCTGTTCAGGGTCAGGGCTGTCTGCAAATTTAGATGACTACAGGATACAAAAAACATACGAGGGGAGTCTGGAATAACTGTCCTCTGTGGATACATACGGGGATGTGCAAACAGACATACTGCCACTGGGAAAGGGAGTTACAAATTGCATCTTCTTAAGCCAGCCTGGTCCCTTGTACTCCAGAGAGGACCCAGGAGGGAAGGCTGCTGTAATCTCTTATAGGAGATAAGTAGGAGTCAAAGGGGTGTGCCAATTCCAAGAATCTCTCTCTGGTTTCCATTGCCAGGGGCCCTCCGCCAAGGTCTACACCAACCGGGGCGTAAGCAGGCTCTGGAGTGAATCTACCCCAAAGAAAGCACAACAGGGATTCATTTTGCAAAAGTTCCAGGCAAGGAAAAGCAGAAAGGCCTGAAGCATTGCTGGCTGCCCTGCAGAAATAACTTCGCTGCCTCTGCCCTCGCTCTGGGAATCACTGCAGCTTGCTAACGGCTTAGTGAGGAACAGCAACAATGTGACATTGAAGGTCCTTGCAAATTAAAAGACCAACCAATCGTTTATCTTCCCGGCCTGAGTAATTTCTCTAGAGAAAGTGCCTCCAGCATACAGAATAATCACAGCCTGACCAGAATTAGTTACATTTTTCTAGCTGAGGCATGTAAGCAACGGAAAATGAGGCCAAATCCTGCCCGCATATGGAAATAGCCTGCAGGACATGCCACAAGGGCGGACTCCCGGGTTTATGGCGCATGCTGCCTGCTGGAGCAGTGAGGCCCCATCCAGGATGCAGGGAGAGAGATCTCTAAAATCCAGGCATCCAGCTTGCCATGGGGCAAATTCCCTGGATTTTTGAGCCTCTGTGCACGGGGCCAGCCCCATCATGGTGTTCCCCTGACTCCCCCTCCACCCTGGCAGCACACAGCTCTTGCAGAGGGCAGGCACTCAGCAGGAGTTAACAGCACTCAGCCCCGCGTGACTAACCTCTGGGTCTCCACCAGGCAGGGGCATGTGCCCGGGAGAGTGGCTCCTCCACTGGCCCCATCCCTGTCAACAGACAGCCATTTGTCCAGCTTTCAGCCGGACAGTCCTGCTGTTCTAAAGTTTGTCTCCTGTGTTAGAGCAAAGGTCAACTATTTGCTTATGTCAATCCTCTGCTTATCATCCCAGTATCATCCCAGTTGATCCTTGCACACACGTAGCCCTTCTTGAATGCACGTACACAAGATACCCAGTAAGAAGATGTTAAACAGATCCAAATTATCTCTAAAAAGGAATTCAAGAAATGCATGGGCTAGCAGAATTTATGCACATAAAGTTGTTTGTAACCTAGTATATAAAGCCTGCTCTGCGCTAATAAGGTGTGTCTTTTCCCTCTGGCACTAGCCGAGGAAAAAGCACCCGTTCAGCTGACCGATAATAAAAGTTTGGTACCCGTCTTCTTGTCTTCCGTGCCTCCTTGGGGTAATTGAATAGTTCCAGGGGGAAACGAGCCCGTTTGGCTAACACCTGTCTGGTAGTGAGACAAAACCGGACGCAGTCCTGTCCAGCATTGAATGGGGGGATGCCATTTTGAAAAGCTCCCTGCTTTGCCCCTGCCAGCATGACCTCACATGCATGGTGCGATGTCATGCCAGTGGGGGCTGGGCGGTGCCCTCTTCAAAATGGCAACCTTTGCGTGGCGTGACCTCACCTGCATGGTGCCTGCAAGGTAATGTAGGCGGGGGGTAGCGTCACACAGGTAGGGGCATTCCCACACCATTCCCAGAAGTACCCGAATGGCCAGTGTTCTGGGGGAACCTCCCCTCACCCCATTACCTGAGTCTGTGCTCTCTTCCACCCGCAGGACAGAAGGGGAAGTGTCAGGCCCTGGGTGCTTTGGTTCCATAGGATTCCCTTCGTCACAGCCTCCTTATTTAGGGCCTGATCCTGCAGGAGCTGAGCACCCTCAAGTCATACAGAAGTCACACTGAGTTGCGGGAGCTCAGGACCTCACACAGTTACTGAGTTCATTGGGAACGGTGAGTACGCTGCCTTTGGAAAAGTCAGGCTGTGTATTTGGAAGCCTAAAACTGGCCTTCAAAAGGGACTGTGTTACAAACAGACATATAGGGAAGTGCCATTGACTGAGTGGTCAGATAGCCCAAGCCACATCTCAGCACACTCCTTATTCAGCCAGAGTCCATCCTTAAAACACACTTCAGAAGAAAAAACCAATCCCACCAAGCAGCGACAACTCCAAGGTGCAGTAATTTCCATTTTGTTATAAGCCTACACACGTGTTCAGTGCATGTTGACCTGAACTCTGCTACTATATTTCCAGTCAAAGACCACTGTCGTTCTGCTCACTACTCTCAGTGATCCAGTGTCACTTCGTGCTGACTTTCCAATGTAGAATCTAAGCGTTCAGCAGAGTGGAACAATTTAAAGCTGTCATGGCTGTTAACTGTTTGATAAGACTATTACTCCGAGGAAATTAATGATAAAATGGAATTAAAATAGTCTCAGTGACAATTAGCTCAACAGTCACATGATAGGTAATTAGCAATGACAGAGAAACGTCAAAAGCAGAGGGGTGGGAAATATCCACAACAGAACTGAAAAGGTTCAGAATTAGAGGGGCATGTTCTCTGTGAGGGAGGGGCTCCAGGTTGTTGCAGATGGGGAAACTGAGGCACGGAGTGGTGGAATGATTTGCCTAAAGTCACCTAACAGGGCAGCGGTGGGAATACAATCCAGGTCTCCTGAGTCCCAATCTAGTTCTCTATGCACTGGGCCACACTGTCTCCCCATGACCGTACCCATAGTTTTTGGAATTAAAAGTAATCTCATCCCTCAACTAAATAAAATGTATTGACTGAGGGAAGTGGGGTCTGAGCTGCAAAGCTTTTCTCCCCCAGGTCAGTAAAGGCCAAGAATCACTGGCCCCTGACAGCTGTTCAATGGCCTATGCAGAGAGAATGGGTAGTCCCAGTGCGGTTCCCCGTGGACAGGTCTCCGCATTACCACTGTCACTAACAGGTGCTTGTCAATTTTGGCCCAGAGGCCCAGGACTGAATAGCCCCTCCAGAACAGGTTTGATGCACACTGGCAGGGCTGGGTTTTTTTTGACTGCAGCGTAAATATAACCATAAAATATCTGGAAAGTGGCAGTCTCCCAGAAAGAAGCTGTCAGCTGAAAAACATGTTTTTATAGAGACAGGAAATCTACTCCACCAATCAAACCCTTTTTGAGCCACTGTGCAGCCTCTCTCAAATCCATACTCTACCCAAGGCATGCTCAACTCATGCATCTTGAATTTCAATACATCCCATCCGGGTTAGTGCAAGAGCGGGATATATATGCACATGCATAATGGTACAAACACCCTGCCCTGAAACCCCACATATGCCACGTATGGAACGCATAAGCCAATCTAGACTTTAATACATCATTTTTGCTGGAGAAGAATGATGCAGAAATCCTCATGAGTTAAAATCCCCAGTACATGTCCCATCTATTCCAGATTCTTGCAGCCTTTATTCACAGATACAATGGTTTTAAAGTTATACCACTCATACAGATTTTAGTTTGATGTACATTTTACAGGTCTTTTTCCCCCCTGCTGTTCGTTGCTCAAAGAGCAGAGATTTGTAAGGTTCTTAAGTTTTTCTGGGAAGAGTTTCAGTCATGTGGATACGAATGAATCCACACAAGGCAGTGATTATAAACAGGAAAATCAAAGGATGGGAAGACACAGTGCCTATCCTGTACTGTTCCTCTCTTTCAAAATGCTAGTCATTCTCCAGTAGTACCCATTTCTCAACTGCTGACTAGCTTCCTACTGAGTGTCTGGAGAAAGGAAAAAGGCTGGCTTTTGTAAGCCAGATAGATCTGAGATCTGGCTCACATCTATCTAAAAAAAAAGCAGTTTGAAGAAATCCAGCAGGACCTCTTACTGTCTCATATTTCGCTTGTCTAAGAACAGGCTTTGAGGACACAGATGGGATGGTGTGGGGGGGAAGGGGGCAGATTGTGAAATGAGGCTGTATGTACAGTTCTGCTGCCTGCAGACAAACAAACAGAGAAGGGCCATTCCAGAGGCAAAACTACAAGTGGTTTGTGAGCGTTTCCCTGGATCAGTTCACCCAGGGCTCCTAAAAAGGGTCATGGATGCCAAGTATCGGTCAAAAGGTGTGTACACAGGCTACCCACAAGGAACTGCCCTGGATGCCTCCACACAAAGCGCCTCTTATAGCACCAGCTGAAATGCCCAGGATGCTGCAGAGCTGGTTACACTTGCCAACTGCTTTCCCAGCTCAATCTGTTAGTCCAGGAGAAAGAAGTGAAAATGAATCAGATGATGCAAAGCCAAATCCTGGCCCCACTGGAGTCAATGGGAGTTTGGCCATTTACTCTAGTGGGATCAAGCTTTCACCCATATCTTCTAATCAACACATTCCAAGGGCCACATTCTGCCCTCAGCTACACCCCTGTAAAACCAGACCACCACCAAGGTCAGCGGAACTGCTGTGCATCTGTAGCAGAGTACATGACAGCAGAGTTCAGTAACTGATTTTTTGTTCATATAAATAAACACAGAAATCTTTTTCTCCCCAACTCTCTTCTCCAAATTCCCTAAACTCCTTGCATGTATTGACTGCATTTTAAGGTGAAATGGTGTTTTATTTCACAAATCTCTAATTCAGCAACAAGGACAACATTAACAAGTCAAATTTAGCCCTAATGTAATTCTAATGGGCATTAAAGGAACTCGGTGTCTCCCAAAGAGCAGCACGTCACAAGATCAGGCTCATGCTTTGGAAATAATTTATAAGAACTATTGAATTCTCTTAAAATCCAGGGGAAATGGAACCTTTCCCTGCTCAAATCACTGGTGTTTCTATTTCACGTACTAATGCACTTTGTCCAGACCACTGGGAATCTACTTCAGCTTAAAATAACCCACAAATACAGCTGATGCTGTGTCTCTCTGTTGACAGACCAAAAAAAGAAAAAAAAAGTCAATCAAACTGACATTAGACAACAAAAATAAGGTTTGAGGTGATGTGAGGCCAAGGAAGAAGAAAAAGTAAAGAAAAAAAAAAGTTTTCTTCCTCCCTAAGAGCATAGATATTGCCCACTGCACCAACAGAGAGGCCTGCTTCTCCTTTAACTTCAATTGGTGCAAATCAAGGGTAACTTCACTCCAGTTATGGCAAAACTGGTGTAAATGAGAGAAGAAGCTGACCTTTCAGATCTATTTTCGGCATGCTTTTAGAGGTTTTGCCTTTCTACTGCATAAAACGTTAGCTCTCTGCTGGCATCTGCCACACAGCAACATTCGATCTGGCGTCTCCTCTAGACACCTTCTATGACTGTCAGCCCTTCACCTTCAATGTTTTTTCAGAATATTCATGGTGGGGGAAGGATTCAGTGGGAGCTTGGGCAGGGAGGGGGGAGGTTAACTGTGAGGGTTTGCATGTGAGTGCCTGGTGTGGCGGCAGGGGAGGGGGGTTGTTTCCAAGGTAGCAGGTGGGAGGGGAGGAGTAGGGAGCACTGCAGGAGAGGCAGGGGCCAGGGTCAGTATTTATCTTTTGCTTCAATACACCTTGATCCTCCTTCCAACCAAAGTCACTGTGTACTTATGATTCAACAACTCTTCCTACCAAAAAGGTTGACAGAGATGTGTGATGATCCTTAGACACTGACAAGTTGTACCCAAGCCAGACCTGCATGCCACGCTGCTAATGCCTTCATTCATACTAGAATTAGCAGAAGCAGAAAATAGAGACTGGTGGCGTTCCTCTCCTTCTGACAGGAGCTTAAGTCGTGCTGCATCAATAGAGAATGAAAACCACAGGAGCAGGAGCCAGAACCTTACAGCTAGCCAGGAAGACCAGATTGGCTGTATGCTACTTTCACATGGAGAATGGTTATCAAAAGAGAGAGGTGTATGTGTCACCGAGCATAGGAAGCACAACGGTGAGAGAATGACAACAAAGTGGAATCACTCAGCAGCCTTGTGACAGCTTTTATAAAGATGTCCAGGCTCCTCACAAATGAGCAATCCGTACTGAGTATGGCCAGCTTTGGGAGGAAAAGATAGAAGTCTTAATTTGGGCATTTTCTTCATCCTCAAAGAAGGCATCAGCAGCATTGCTGGAACTAGCATTTGCACATCCTTCTCTGCAGGGCCTCCTGTGGGTCTCCAAGCCACAAGTTTCCAGCACAGCCTAGTCCTTAAACTGCAGATTCCTGGTTTCCGGAATACAGTGGTTGACATCTGTGACTTGCAAATTACAGCTCTGTCTTGTGACATACAAACCTCACCAGGATGGGGATTCAGTTCAGATAAATACCTAAAAGCCCAGAGGATGATCCAGGCTACTAACACCTCTTGGAATCTGGAAAAGTGGACTGGGAACCTGATCTCTTGGGAAATTTCTGACATTTCTTCATTCCAGGGCAGCTGTCTTTGGTACTTACAAGTCCCCACATTACCACTGTATCTGAGCGCCTCACAACCTGTAATGTATTTATCCTCACAACAGCCCTGTGAGGTAGGGCTGTGCTCTTATCCCCATTTCATGGACAGGGACTGGAGGTATAGAGAGATTAAGTGACTTGTCCAAGGTCACACAGGAAGTCTATAGTGGAGCAGGGAATGGAACCTGGATCTCCTGAGTCTCAGTCTAGCCTCTTAAACATTAGGCCATCTTTCTTCTCTAACAGGAGAGAGACAACAGAAATAAAAAACCTTATAGGGGAGGGACTGCGGGATAGACGTGGAAGTCAGCCAAACATTTTCAGGCCTCAAAGTACTGAGTTCACGTTTTAGGTCAGTTTATATTTGATCCAAACCAATTTGTGTCACTACTTATCATAGGCCTGAGCATCTTCTGGGAAAGACAATGCGTGATTGAAAGAATACATGACATTTGAAAGGAACATGATGTACCACTGGCCTCAGCTGCTGGAATTCCTCCAGTCAGCTGCTGTAGAGTTCTGTGCATTTGGGTCACCAAGCAATCAAGTCAGTGCTGAGGAGATGTAAAACTCAGCTCAGCCATGGTCTTGCTAGAGAGAAATTACTGTATGGAACTCTTCAGACAAATAAGAGTCCTGGGTAAAACTAGCAAATACAGAACTCTTGAGCAATCCAGAAAAAAACAGCTTGAGTGAAACATACTGGAGGAAAACAATGAGAGCAACATAGCTTGACTGATGTTTAAAAGTTAATGTACACAAAATGCATTTTCACCCAGTTCTACATGGATTGCCAAACAGAGAGCCTATGATGCTGGGGCATCTATCTAATCTATTCCAGGGCCACCCAGAGAGGGTGGCAAGTGGGGCAATTTGCCCCAGGCCCCGGGTCCTGCAGTGACCCACGAGAATACAGTATTCTATAGAATTGCAACTTTTTTTTATGGAAGGGACCCCTGAAATTGCTTTGCCCCAGGCCCCCTGAATCCTCTGGGCGGCCCTGATCTATTCCACTGCCTTTTGTGCGTGCAGCCAGTGCCAGACAATAACGGATTGTATCTCAGGAAACAGAGACCAGTTTTCTTGCTGCTCCTCTGTGCAGCTTTAGCAGCTTCCCAATACCTCATGTGACTCAAGAAAGGGGAAAAGAATAGAAACAATCTATTGGTTCATAACTCTGGCAGGTATATGTTCAACTCAGATGACCCTAGACCACTGCAAAATGTATGTGCATCTAAGGTCAGTGGCATGAAAACCAGTTACCTTTGGGACCACATTTGCAAATTGGATAATTGAATCTGCAAATGAGCCCAGGTACTCAACTACCAAGCTACATGTGCAACTTTTTCCTATTGGTCTGTATTATCTGCATTGTGGTACCTCTAAGGGCCTCATGCCAGGCTCAGAACATCACTGTGCTATGTGCAAACACACATTAAATTCTTACCGTAGCATCAAGGAGCCAGTCATGGACCAGGCCCCCATTGTGCTACGTGCTGGACACACACAGAACAAAGAGACGGTCCCTGCTCCAAGTAGCTGACAATCTAAGTATAAGGCTCTGTCCACACTACAGCCCTCCCCTCCCCGCAGCCCTCCCCTTGCCGGCAGCAGCGAGCTCCGGGGGAGGGGCCTCGCTCTTCCCCCAACAGCACACTCAAATGCTGCCGAAGACCCGGAGTGAGTGAAGGGCCCGCCGTCGAAATGCTGCCGAAGACCCGGAGTGAGTGAAGGGCCCGCCGTCGAAATGCTGCCGAAGACCCGGAGTGAGTGAAGGGCCCGCCGTCGAAATGTTGCCGAAGACCCGGAGTGAGTGAAGGGCCCGCCGCCGAAATGCTGCCGAAGACCCAGAGTGCCGCTGGGTGAGTAAAAATTAAAAAGGCACCAGCGCAGGGCCCGATTCCAGGGAACTGGGCGAATTGGCCTAAAGCTGGCCCTGTTCCTAGAGCCCCTCTCAGGTCCAGGAAGCCCCCTTGTCTCCCCTGTGGTGTGTGTGGGGGGTTTGTGGGGGGGACTGCCACCACATGTGCGCCTTCTCCCCCGCTGCTGCCCCTTACTGTAGCCTCACTGTGGGTGGGGGATGGGGCTGCCCCTGCCCAGCGTGGGGGCAGGAGTGGTGACTGTGGGGAGCCCCCCTGTGCTGGTGGAGGGTCCTGCCAGAAAAGGGAAGGGTCCGTCCATCCAAGGCGGAAGGGCAGGGACACGGTCAGCCTGCCCTGGCACAGGTGGAAGGGGGGAGCTAGGACCCTGCGGTGACAGTTGATGCCTGGAGCCGGCAGAGCAGAGCACAGCGCAGAGCTGCAGGGGGCAGCCACCTGCTCTCCAGGGCAGGCAGGGATGCTCAGGCGAGGGGGGTGGCAGGCAGGGCCGGGGGAGAGACCCAGCTCCGAACATTGGTTGAGATGGGCCCCCTGGGCCCTGAATATTGCTGGAGCCTGGGCACCACGGGCCCATATAACTTGCTGCCCCTGTGAGGGGATGGTTTTGCCTGTCTGATATCCTCACCTGTTCCTACACCAAACACAGCTCAGGCAGCCAGGCTAGCCTGGCCCAATAATGTTGCTGTTAACACAGCAAAGAGTCCTGTATAGTATAGTATAGACTAAAAGACGTTTTGGAGCATGAGCTTTCGTGGGTGAATGCCCACTTTGTCGGATGCAGCCACTCATTAGCCAGTTGATTAGCTTGTTTCTGTCTCTTCCCTGGAAGGAAAGAATGACTTTTTGTATGTTACAGCATAAAGAACTCCAATGCCGGGAACAGGTGTCCTCCATGAGACCTCAATGCTAGACACATTAACAGTATGGCTGCTCCCTCCTCTCTGTCATCCCTCGAGGCCTGCCCAAAGAATGCAATTTCTGGAGAGGTCAGCAAACACGCTTCGCTGATTATGACTTTCCTTCCTTACTTTCCACTTGCTTTCATTTTAAAATTTTCTTTCTGCTTCTTTTATTTTCTCCAATTTGTCTGAAGTGTCAGACAAAGGGTCATTTTAAGAGCTTTATGTATTTTAAAACACTACATTCTTGTGTTTATGGTGACAAAATTCTTTAATTTCTTCATCCACTAGATAGGAAAAGAAGCCAGGAATGTTCACCCAACTGAAACCACATTCCTTTCAGCATTTCCCCCAAGCAAACACAACCTCTCTGAGTTTAGGTCAGATTCAGAACCTGGTGAAGCGATAATTTTCGAAGTACCAGTAAATATGTAATTGTAGCTCAGAGCCCAAAAGCCCAGTGTGTTCATGACAACAAACCGCACTTTATGCGTCCTTGATATTTCACTGAGTTCCATGTTGGTGGCCTCCTGAGTCCAGGAAGATACAATGGGAGTCTTTATGGTAGGATGGGCCCACTTCCACAGAGCTCTTTGCAGGATCAGAGCATTGGGTTGTATGATCTGTAAGGGGCTGTGCCCACCCATGTATTTGTACAGCACCGAGCACATTTTAGGAACTGCTCTAATAGAAATAACATATAGCACATGGTTCACACAATGAAAAACTACTTGTCTAGTTTGCACTGGGGCAGCTAGTCTAATGGAAGATCCTTGAAAGGGCTGAACTTTCATTTTCCACAGCAATTCTCTTTAACATTGTTATGCTAATATTAGATACAGTCCTGCTTCCACTGGTGTCAATGGCAAAGTTGCCCTTGTCTTCAATGGGACAAGATGTAAAACATTTAGCCAGAAGATCCGTTGTGCTAAAAATCCGCTATTGGCCTGATCCAAAGCCTACTGAAGTGAAAGACTCCTGATAATGTCAATGGGCTCCAGATCAGGCCTTGAAAGAATGAATCTGAGTGAGAAGGTCTCAACATACTTAAACTTGGTCATCTAGGAAGATGCAAATATGTAAGTGATATGAGTGAATCTAAACCAAACTCATTCCTGATAGTGCAGAGACATGTACATTAAACCTCCCCCCAGTTAGCATGGCTCGCTGCTCTCCAGAGGAAATTAAACAGAGGAATGGCCAGTGGTGGTACCCCAGGGGTTCCAGTACATCCCACAGCCTCTGTAAGCATGCTTGCTCCTCGGCCAGCACTACCCACTTTGTGGCTGCACTGGTGGCATACTGGCTAGTTATACTTATCCAAAGGCAAGGAGCAAACAGCTCCTTTCAGGCCTGGTCTACACTATGTGCTTAAACCGAATTTAGCAGTGTTAAACTGATTTAACCCTGCACCTGTCCACACAACGAGGCCCTTTATATCGATATAAAGGGCTCTTTAAACTGGTTTCTGTACTCCTCCCCGACAAGGGGAGTAACGCTGAAATCAGTATTGCCATGTCGGATTAGGGTTAGTGTGGCCACAAATCGACAGTATTGGCCTCCGGGCGGTATCCCACAGTGCACCACTGTGACCGCTCTGGAAAGCAATCTGAACTTGGATGCACTGGCCA
>NC_133774.1:4939580-4942348 GCF_003597395.2 Chelonoidis abingdonii
CCTCATTTTATCTCACTAAAAAGTCAGTGTTTCTTATTCCTGCATTCTTTATTACTTCATCACACAAATGGGGGGGGATACTGCAACGGTAGCCCAGGAGGGTTGGGGGAGGATGGAAGCAACGGGTGGGGTTGTTGCAGGGGCACCCCCTAGAATGGCATGCAGCTCATCATTTCTGCGGGATCTGACACGGAGCGGCTGTGCTCTGTGGTACACTGGTTCTCTAGTACACTTGCCCCATATTTTAGGCAGGACTGACTCTATTTTTAGATACAACATAAAGGAGGGAATGACCCGGGGAGTCATTCCCATTTTTGTCTTTGTGCCCCTGGCCAACCTCAGTGAAGGTCAGCCAGGAGCACCCATGACAGCAGCAGAGAGTACAGAACGACTGATAACCGTCATCTCATTGCCAATTTACAATGGCATGGCAGACGGTACAGAATGACTGATAACCGTCTCTGCTATCTTGCAAAGGCAAATGAATGCTGCTGTGTAGCGCTGCAGTACACATATGGTGACAGTGACAGTGACAAAAGGCAAAATGGGCTCCAGGGTTGCCATGCTATGGCGTCTGCCAGGGCAATCCAGGGGAAAAGGGCGCAAAATGATTGTCTGCCGTTGCTTTCACGGAGGAAGGAATGAGTGAAGACATTTACCCAGAATCACCCGCGACACTGTTTTTGCATTGGGATCTCATGCATTGCGATCTCAACCCAGAATTCCAATGGGCGAGGGAGACTGCGGGAACTATGGGATAGCTACCCACAGTGCAACGCTCCAGAAATCGACACTAGCTGCGGTACATGGACGCACACCACCGAATTAATGGCTAAGTGTGGCCGCGTGCACTCAATTTTATACAATCTGTTTTACAAAACCAGTTTATGTAAAATCGGAATAATCCCGTAGTGTAGACATACTCTCAGTCTGACATATCTACAATTTAGATTAAGAAAATAAATGCAGAGAACAATAGTAAAATCATAAAAGTGTAGGACTTGAAGGGACCTTGACAGGTCATCTAGTCTAGCCCCCAGCCCTCAAGACAGGACTAAACCATCCCTGAAATGTGTTTGTCTAACCTGCTTTTAAAAATCTCCAACGATGGAGATTCCGCAACCTCCCTGGGCAATTTATTCCAGTCCACCCTGACAGTTAGGAAATGTTTCCTAATATCCAACCTAAACTACCCTTGCTGCAATTTAAACCCATTGCTTCTTGTCCTATCCTCAGAGGTTAGACAGAACAATTTTTCTCCCTCCTCCTTGTAACAATCTTTTATGTACTTGAAAACTGTTATCGTACCCTCTCAGTCTTCCCTTTTGCGCACTAAACAAACCCATTTTTTTCAACCTTCCCTCACAGGTCATGTTTGCTAGACCTTTCATCATTTTTCTTGTTCTTCTCTGGACTTTCTCCAATTTGTCCACATCTTTCCTGAAATGTGGGTCCCAGAACTGCACACAATACTCTAGCTGAGGTCTAATCAGCACAGAGTAGAGTGGAAGAATTACTTCTCGGGTCTTGCTTACAACACTCCTGCTAATACATCTCAGAGTTACACTGTTAACTCATATTTAGCTTGTGATCCACCATGACCCCTAAATCCACTTCCACAGTGCTCCTTCCTAGGCAGCCATTACCCATTTTGTATGTGTGCAATTGATAGTTTCTTCCTAAGTGGCGTATTTTGCATTTGTCCTTAGTTTGTTCAGATCATTTTGAATTTTAAGCCTATTCTCCAAAGCACTTGCAACCCCACCCCCCACAAGTTAGGTATCATCTACTAACTTTATAAGTATACTCTCTATGCCATTATCTAAATCATTTACAAAGATATTGAACAGAACCGGTTACAGGACCAGTCCCTGCAGGACCCCACTTGTTATGCCCTTCCAGCTTGACCATGAACCACTGATAACTGCTCTCTGGGAACCAACTAGTTATGCACCCACTTTATAGTAGCTCCACCTAGGTTGTATTTCCCTAGTTTGTTTATGAGATACTCATGCAAAATAGTATAAAAAGCTTTACTAAAGTCAAGATACGCCACATATATCACTTCCCCCCTATCCACAAGGCTTGTTACTCTGTCAAAGAAAGCATTCCTGTTGGATTGACATGATTTGTTCTTCACAAATCCATGTTGACTGTTACTTATCACCTTATCTTCAAGATGTCTGCAAACTGATCATGTGATTATTTGCTGCATTATCTTTCCGGGTACTGAAGTTAAACCAACTGGTTTGTAATTCCCCAGTTGTCTTTATTCCCCTTTTATAGTTGGGCACTACATTTGCCCTCTCCCATTCCTGTGGAATCTCTCCTGTCTTACATGAGTTTTCTAAGACAATCGCTAATAGCTCAGATATCTCCTCAGTCAGCTCCTTGAGTATTCTAGGATGTATTTCATCAAGCCCAGCCGACTTGAAGACTTCAAACATTTATCTAAGTAATTTTAACTTGTTCTTTCCCTTTTTTCGCCTCAGATCCTACCTCATTTTCACTTGTGTTCGCAGTGTTAGACGTCCAATCACTACCAATCTTTTTGGTGAAAACTGAAACAAAAAAGGCATTTAGCACTTCTGCCTGTCATGGTACAATTCTCCACTCTGAACCTTAGCGTCCAAAAAGATGGGGTACCAGCATGAATTCCTCTAAGCTTAATCCCCAGCTTAGAACTTGTAGCGCTGCCACCAACCAGGAATTCCAGTGCCTGGTACACTCTGGTCCCCCCAAAACCTTGCCTAGGGACCCCCAAGACC
>NC_133774.1:4942959-4952543 GCF_003597395.2 Chelonoidis abingdonii
TGAACAACAACCAAAAACTAACAGCACACACAGAAACTTCCCTCCCTCAAGATTTGAAAGTATCCTGTCTCCTGATTGATTCTCTGGTCAGGTGACAGCCAGGCTTACTGAACTTCTTAACCCTTTACAGTCAAAGAGATATAAAGTACTTCTATGCTATTAACTTTTCTTATCTGTTTATGACACTGCCATTTCCACATTTTCTGTTATTGTCTTTTCTCTCTCATTGAGTAATAGGCCTACCCTGTCCTTGGTCTTCCTTTTGCTTCTAATGTATTTGTAGACTGTTTTCTTGTTACCCAACAAAAACAAACAAAAGGATGAATTTTTTCACACAATGCACAGTCAAGCTGTGCAACTCCTTGCCAGAGGATGTCGTGAAGGCCAAGACTATAACGGGGTTCAAAAACGAACTAGATAAATTCATGGAGGAGAGGTCCATCAATGGCTATTAGCCAGGGTGGGCAGGGATGGTGTCTTTAGCCTCTGTTTGCCAGAAGCTGGAAATGGGCGACAGGGGATGGATCACTTGAGGATTCCCTGTTCTGTTCACTCCCTCTGGGGCACCTGGCATTGGCCACTGTTGGAAGACAGGATACTGGGCTAGATGGACCTTTGGTTTGACTCAGTTTGGCTGTTCTTATGTTATGTACCCTTTATCTCTCTAGCTAATTTAATCTCATTTTTTTGCCTTTGCCTTTCTTATTTTATCTCTACATGCTTGTGCTTTTATAGTCATCATTCGTAATTAGACTTAGTTTCCTTTTTTTGGTAGGATTCTTTTTTGATTTTCAGATAATCAAAGATGATCATCCAGTTAAGCCAGAGTGGTCTCCCCGGGAGAGCATGCAGCATGCGCATCCCCTGGAACAGTCTGCACTGAATGCAAAATGGCCTCCTAGCCCTGCAGACTGTACAATCCTTAGCAAATTATGGTGCAGTACACAGAAAATAAACAGATTCAGTACACAGAAAATGAACAAAGCTAAGCCATATGGACAAGTCCTACAGATTTTAACAGAAAATGGTAAACCATATCATTTAACCATCCTGCAGAATGGACTAGACAATTATATCCTGCTATATATAGCTCAAAATCCTATGTGAAGAATATAATTTTTATTAAATTCCATCAGTTTTGAAAGTATCTCCTATAGGACTTCACTATATTTCTACCAAACTCTCTTGGTTTCATCTCTGTTCAGTTCTAGAGGGCTTTTCCACACATGAAATACATTCCAGTGCCTCTTACTACAGACACTGGGTGAATTGGCTTAGTGATTTTTCTAGCATACTGGATACCAGGGCCCATGCAGGCCTTTCCATACCATGGCATCCTTCATTTACACCAGATGGGGTAAATTAAATGCTTCATGTTACAGAAGCCCGGGTACAATTTTCAAATACACCCAAGTGATTTAGGAGCTTAGGTCTAACTGAAAATCTATGAGACTTGGGCTCCTAAGCCACTTGGATATTTTTTCAAATTGTACCCCAAGTCTCATGAAAGTCACTTGTGAAAATGGGATTTAGGAGCTTTTGAAAATTTCACCCCATTGCTTATTTGTTCTGCAAAGTGTTTTTTCTTGAAGTGTTTTTCAAACATGAATTAAGCTGCACACTGCTCCTGTATCTTAGTTTAAAGATAGGGAAGCAGGCAACATGAGCTTGAGTGACTCAAAGACACACAGGGAGTCAATCGCAGAGCTGGGAAAAGAACCCAGGAGTCCTGACTCCCTGTCCCCTGCTCTAGTTTTAATTATCAGACAAACTGGATTAAATTCAGCACTGATGTAACACCACTGACTTCATTGAAGCTGGGCTGAATTTTGCTCTGTGTCACCCCGCTGTCTCCATTCTGTAAATCCATCTATACTACATGGCTAAAAAATCTCCCAAAACATACAAGCCCTGCCTGGAGAACAGACAGCAATGAGCCTATTTTTAGAGAAAAACAGAGATTTTGGAATGGAATATTAAGAGTTATCTGTAAAAAGAAATGGTTAGGCTGCCAATCATATCTATCAGGAGCACATGTCCCAGCTGTGTGGGAATCATAGAATCATAGGACGGGAAGGGACCTTCAGAGGTCATCTAGTCCAGTCCCCTGCACTCATGGCAGGACTAAGTATTATCTAGATCAGCCCTGGCAGGTATTTGTTGAACCTGCTCTTAAAAATTCCCAATGATGGAGATTCCACAACCTCCCTGGGCAATTTATTCCAGTGCTTAACCAAGTTGACAGTTAGGAAGTTTTTCCTAATGTCCAACCTAAACTGCCTTTGCTGCAAGTTAAGCCCATTGCTTCTTGATCTATCCTCGGAGGTTAAGGAGCACAATTTTTCTCCTTCCTCCTTGTAACAACCTTTTATGTAGTTGAAAAGTGGTATCATGGCCCCTTCTCAGTCTTCTCTTCTCCAGACTAAACAAATCCAAATTTTTCAGACTTCCGTCAGAGGTCATGTTTTCTAGACCTTTCATCATTTTTGTTGCTCGTCTAAATAGAAACATCAGAGCAAACCCCCTTCTGCACCTTGCACACAAAGACCAACAAGAGGGAGAGGGACACCAGCATTGCACAGGAGAGCCAAAGCCAGTTGTTTCTGACAGAACAAAACAGGAAGACAAGAAACAACATCAAAATGCACGCGCTGATTTCTAGGTGAACAGATGGAAGGCCAGTGAGGCAGACATGCCAATGCAGAAACTACAGGATGCTTTCAGAATGCAGCTACTACACGAGATGCTGGCCTCATTTGTAAATAAGTTTCAAGTAGTTTTTTCAATGGGGTTTTGAGGTAGTCATGTGCAGGGACTGTCTGAATTAGGAGAATAAACTGAATTCAACAGAAGGACCAGAAACCAGGCACACAGCAAGGCACTGGACTGGCAAGAAGATGGACTAGAGGCTACAGCAGATGTTTGAGGGTCCGGATTCCTTGGTTCATTTTATGGTTCTTAGCACTCTTAAAAGACCTGTTGTGATAGCAGAGATCTACCTCAGTTGTAAGCTCAATGTGTGTAAAGATTCATAAAATGTCACAATAATCTGTAACCATGAATGTTACTAGCAAAAAGTACAAATGGGAGACAGAAGGACTGAATGGACAAAAACCTACTGATATAACTCAAGGGGCACGTTAAGATCATGTCTTGTAAATAAAGGATGTGTTTTGTCTTCTAGGAAATGGTATCAGACTATAACAGCAGCACAACCCAACAACCTGGGCTCCAGACTCTTTTCAAATAAGCGTTTCCCTAAACAGGACAGCTATTTCCATCTCTAATACAATCAACGAGACTGACAGACAGGCAGTTTTCCTCATTCCCTTTTCCTTTACCTATAGAGTTTTTATAAAAGCTGTTGTTAAAATAAAAGCCTTACTTAATATTTTACATTTCAAATGCTTCAGCTGTTTTCCCTTCTTTTTCTGTATTTTTAAGAAAAGATTAAAAAGATCTTTAATGGTCTGTTTCCCATGGGACACAACATAACACAAGAACTAGGGGTGCCCCAGTGAACTTAATTAGGCAGCAGGTTTCCAACAAACAAAAGGAAGTGTTTCAACCCACTGAACCTGTTGCCTGGGGATGCTGTGAAGGTCAAAACTATAACTTGGTTCAACAAAGAACTACGTAAGTTCCTGGAGGATAGGCCCATCGATGGCTATTAGCCAGGATGGGCAGGGTTGCAACCCCATGCCCTGACTGCCAGAAGCTGAGAGTGGATGACAGGGAATGAATCACTTGGTAATTGTCCTGTGCTGTTCATTTTCTCTGAAGAATCTGGCACCAGCCACTGTTGGCAGACAGGACATTGGGCTAGATGGACCACTGGTCTGACCCAGTGTGGCCATTCTAATGTTTTTATGACTAAGCAGGTTGAGATCTCTGCATTCCAATTGTTGAACCCTGTTTAACTGTTTCATGCTGTGCAGTGCCACATTAACACTTTTGACTCTCTAGGCCTGTTTATTCCATCAAAATTAACCCAACAGATCATTCATCTATAAATCTACAAATACTTTGCTACTGTTAATTAATGATACTTCTTACGGCTCCTGTGTGAGAGGAAATTTTTTTGCCCATTTTACAGCCCTGAGCCCCCTCCTACACCAAAACTCCCTCCCGGAGCTGGCACTCCAACCTCCTGTCCCAGCCCTGAGCCCCCTCCTGCACCCAAACTTCCGCCCAGAGTCTGCATCCTGACCCCCAGCCCTGAGCCCCTTCCTGCATCCAAACTCCCTCCCAGAGCTGGCACCCTGCACTCCCCTACACACCCCGACCTCCTGCTCTGAGCTCCCTCCTGCACTGTGAACTCCTCATTTGTGGCCCCACCCTGAAGCCTGAACCCCAGCCCAGAACCCATATCCCCTCCCACACCCCAACCTCCTGCCTCAGTCCAGAGCCCCTCCCCAACTCCGAACCCCTCATCTCCACCCCACAGCCTAAAGCCTCCTCCTGCACACCAAACCCCACACCCCTGGCCCCACCCCAGACCCCGCACCCCAATCCCCTGCCCCAGCTAAGAGCCCTCTCCCTCACTCTGAACCCCTCATTTCTGGGCTACCCCAGAGCCTGTACCCCACAACCAGAGCCCTCACCTGCTCCTGCACACCAAACCCCTGCCCCAGCCGAGTGAAAATGAATAAGAGAATGAGGGTGGGGGAGGGCAAGCAACAGAGGGAGGGGGAATGAAGGGGGGGCTCAGAGAAGGGGTAGGACAAGGGTTTCGGTTTTGTGCAATTAGAAAGTTGGTAACCTTAATCTGCAGTAGCCACTGAGTGTCATTAGTGATTTTATGCTTTTAAATTAAGAACTGGTTTTAGACAGAGGACGTGAATATCAGCTACTGTACTTGCCTGTAAATCATGCCTGATAAACCTCTTTCCTCTTCATATTTGGAGAAACATTTCATTCAGCGTTAAATGTCCCTTCAAATCTAACAGGGCCAGTAAAGTGGCAGACAGATAGCTTAATAACGTCACAGCTTATAAAAAGGAGTCTATTGCTTATGTCCTATTTCAGACTGCCTGAAAAATGGTGCTTGTCATTCCTCAGTCAGCGGTAACTGGCCACGAAATGCCACACAATCAGATTCTGCAAATGACATACACTCAGATTTTGCGAAAGCTGATTTGGAACAAAAGAAGCAAGAAAGAAGGCGGATTTCAAAAGGCCATTTTAGATATTAATACCTGCACACAAGGACGCTGCTAGTTGCTAGCACAATCAGGCATTCGATTTCATTCCAAATTGTGCCGTAGTGTTGCTGTGCGCTGCTAAACGTCTGCCACATTTAACCCCAGAGTTGGCTGCATTGCAGTGGTATGCAAAGCAATTAAACAATTAATTTGTGCATGTGCGGACACATGCTGTTTGCTGCGTGGCCTCTGCTTGAGGGATTTCCACTAACCCACACTGCTGATGGACTGGTGGAATTTTACAACAATCTCAGAGACAATAGAAACAACGGTTTACAAATGAAGAACTAACAAATCAGCAAAGGAGAAGCCAAAGGTAAAAAACTTGCTGTGAATGAGGGCTCAGAGTTTCAAAGATATTTAGATGCCTAACTCCTGGAGAAGGCAGTGGGAGTTAGGTGTCTAAATACCTTTGAGGATCTGGGCCCAGATGAATTGCAGCTCACAGATGTTATGTTCTGGGGTTGTGATTTGTCTCTCCCCGTGGTAGCATCATGTATATTAGAGACACAGACACCTGGTAATGTTTGCACCAGCAGGACTGCTATTCTGCTATTTTTCTTGATGTTATGTTAGTATAGGAAGAGATTCTGATCTAATTTACACCAGTGTCCAGTGAAGTCCAGTAAAGTCAATCAAATTTATGCTCGTGAGATCAGGATGTGCCACAGACTGTCATTAGTACAATCTGTTAGTAAAATACATAAAGCCCTTTGGGACCCATATGGAAGAAAGGTGCTTTATAAATGTAAAACCATCATCATTAAACAAGATTGCTTTCTTGAGTCTGTTTTGCAAAACCTGAGACTATAGGGAAATACCTCCATTAAAAGAGAGACAATAGGGTTCTAGTATTGCAGGTGGTTGACAGAGAAGGACTCTGCTGTATAAGACAGCCCAGAACCTGACTGAATGGATTACACACCTGGAGCCCAAGGATTTATTCTAATATGAGTTGGCAATGTTTGCCTGCTGGACCCTGCACTATTAGCTGGTATTGATCCAGCTGAGAAAGGGTTACTTAGGTTTTACTGATTCATGGAGGCAGGTACTTTGTTGCCTCATCTGGATATAAGTGAGGTGGAATGGCTCTCCAGAGAGAGAGGACACAGGGTTCGGGCTGTGCAATCCTCTGGGAGGATCCCTGGGAGCAGCCATGCCTAGGCAGGATTTTATTTTGTCTCAGTTTGAGTTTTTGTGAATAAAACCAAAACCTCAGGAAGAGGATTGGTTTTGATGTGCTACACATGTACGTGGCCTGTGTTTGGAGCACAGCGAGCAAATCACCTGCTCACATGAGATTATTTCCTTGTAAAATGAAGCCTCCTTCCAACTGTCATAAAGGGATTTGAACTCTCTTCCTCCTACAGTAACAGAGAGTAGGGACTCGACTCCCCAACCATCATTGGTTAATACTTAGCACATATATAGCATGGGAAATCTGTAGATCTCAAAGAGTTCTGCAAGAGAGGCTCAGTAACATTATCCCCACTTTACAGATGTGGAAGTTGAGGTGCAGAGAGATGAAGTGACCTTAATGAAGACAGTGGTGTAGTGGGAAAAAAATAAGTGGGTAAACGAACCTAACCTAAACACCATACTCCACAACCGAGAAATCTCCGTTTATCAGAGATATACCATACTGCGTATCGCCACACAGCAAGGCAGCGTCAGATCTAGGACTAGACTCATGTCTCCTGTGTCCTATGCACTGCGATAGGTGCTTTACATTTACAGGAATTAACCGCATGCTTACCTTAGGCATCTTGCGTAGGTTGGGGGAGAGTTTCAGGCAGGTGACGTGGCCTTGGTCATCTCCGATAATGATAATGGGGTAGATGGGGTTAAACTGGACATGGGTGATTTTGTTTTTCTTCTTGGCCACAACAGGCTGGCTGCAGATAGCTTCGTATTTATTAATGCTCAGATCAAACACATGGGCCTGGGGAACAAAGGCAGCAAACACAAAAGGGATTAATTAAGTGAGAACATCCATTCTGCAAAAAACAACACGCAGAGAATCACAGAAAGACAAAGGATCTATTAGGTCCCATCTAAATCTGTCTGCTGGGGCTGAGGGTAGGATTGCTTCCTACAGTCCATTTAAAACAGGGCAAGGCCCTGGAGAATAACTTGTGTGTAGGAGCTCGGATCACTTTCTTTGGCAGACAGACCACAGATGGGGTCCTTCCCTGGAGTCCAAGGCAAAGCTTCAACTGATTTGAACACGAGTAGGCCTGGACCTTTCGCTACCAGCCTCATGGGCCTTTAATCCCAGCTCAAATATTTGAAGTAACAAGGCAATCAGATTCTAACAGAAGATCAGTATGCAGAGTGATGCACAAGCCACGGAATGTTTTCCAATATGCTGATTATCTTTTACTGCAGTGCTTTCCAATATTTAGGGCCTTAATAACACAATAAAAAGAGATGAAACACTAATTAATAGGAAAATTATGTGAACAAGCACAGTATACTAATGAATATTTCATTGGAACTATAACTGAAATACACACTATAAAACTGTTCAAGCCCAAACCCCTAGCAGGAACTCTGTTGCTTTAGACATCACCAAACCTGCACCATTCTTGGGTATTATTTGGATTGTGGTAGGGCCTAGCTGCCCCAGTCATGGACCAGGCCCCATCGTGCTTGACGCTGAATCAGCACCGAACAAAATTAGTGGGTACTTAGCATCCACCAGCAGCCAGCTGCCCCCCACCCCTCCCAGTGCCTCCCGGCTGCCTGTGGCCCCGCTGATCAACTCCTTCCCCGCCCTCCCAGCACCTCCCACTCGCCATGATCAGCTGTTCTGTGGCATGCAGAAGGCTCTAGTGGGGAGGAGGAGGAGTGGGAATGGGGTGCACTCGGGGGAGAGGTCAGAACTGGGTGGGAAGAGATGGGGCAGGGGTGGGGGCAGGGCCTGGTGCAGAGTGGGGGCAGAAAGAGGTGGGGAAGGGGTGGAGGGTTGGGGGCTGGTAGGGGGACGGAGCCTGGGGCAGGGCAGAGGAGCTGAGCACTCCAGGGGCCCAGAGGAAGCCGGCGCATGTGGTTAAATCTCACGCAGTTCGGTCACCCAATTGTTATGCTGATTGCTTGGGGTAGCAGGTGGAGGCTCACCCACAAAGATAGTGCCATTGCGCTAATAGTGGGACATCCACTTAGTGCTAGAACTCATGTTGCCCCTAACCCAACTCTCGTCCACACACAAATCTGCAGCTCAAGCATGGTGCTGCTTTAAACTTGAGGGTAGCTGGCCTGTCAGGAAATATAAGTCAAAGCTCAAGTGCTGCTGATGCTCAGGCTACAGCGTGCTGTGTGGATGCAGTTAGGGTCCATTTGACTTTGGACAGTTCCCAAAGCCTTCCCCAAACTCCCCCGGGAGCCCTTGTTGTGACTACCAACCTACTCCAGACAGTATAAATAGCCCATTCCAGCATTCACACCCTGCCTTAGCACATAGTTCTCTGTATCTGAAATCCTCGTACAATGCTCCTATTGCACTTGTCCCTCTCAGATGGCATACAAGAGAGTGTCCTCCCAGCGTGCCGCTCGCTGGCCTCATGCCAACACCAAAGTTCTTGTGGACCTCTGGTGTGAGGCCAGCAAGACCTATGATTTGGGGTCCTGGATCCGAAATCCAAAGTCTTATAATGTTATTTCCATGAAGCTAGCTGAGGAAGGGATCCACTGCACTGCACCTCAGTGATGGGAGATGAGATCCCTGAACAGCCTGTGCTACTATGCAAAGGACAAGAACTCCCCGTCAGGTAACTCCCCTAGAAAGTTTCTCTTCCATGAAGAGCTGAACCAGGTGCCCAGGAGTCCCCCAAGCATGGAGCTGGGTGATGTGTGTGGTGACTAAGTACTGAGGACCTGGAAGAGGAGCTGAAGCCAGGACTGACCCTGTCTATAGTGATCTCAGCTGAAGGTGGAACAGAAGCTCACCTTGTCCAGGACTCCCAGGGTCCCCTTGGAGAGGAGCTGGAGAAACAGATCCGGGGGGATGTGGCAGAGGAACCAGTGGTGCCTGAGCTGATTAAGTAGCATCCTGCCATAATTGTTATAATTAGTGAGGATCTGACAACACAAGGGGCCATTGCTGCCTTTTAGGACCAACTTCTATTATTGTAGTTGTCATAAACAGATAGCTAAGGGTTAATGTTTCTTTCACCTGTAAAGGGTTAACAAAGGGAACCAAACACCTGACCAGAGGACCAATCAGGAAACCGGATTTTTCAAAGCTCAGGGGAGGGAATGTTTGGGTCTGAGAGTTCTTTCGTTTCATTGGTATTTGGTTGTCTCTTTGTGGAAGAGAGGAGACGTGCTTCTTTGGTATTGTGATGTAAGAGGTTGCATCAGTAACTCTCAGGTTAGCCA
>NC_133774.1:4953034-4986476 GCF_003597395.2 Chelonoidis abingdonii
CCCAGAGAGGAAAGTCTGGGTGGGAGAGAGAGGGGGAAGGGAAGTGGGTTATTTCCCTTTGTGGTAAGACTCAGGGCTTCTGAGTCTTGGGGTTCCCCAGGGAAGGGTTTGGGGAGACCAGATGGAGCCAAAACCCTGGAATTTTTGGCTGGTGGCAGCGAGGTCAAATCTAAGCTGGTATTTAAGCTTAGAGGGGTTCATGCAGGCACCCAGATTTCTGGACGCTAAGGTCCAGATTTGGCAATGCTTATGATAGTAGTGCAGGCTTTTTATGCAGTGCCTCCTGTAGCCTCACTTTAAGTTGGCAGAACCACTAATTTCCTCCCCCCAACACCCTTTCCCAGCCATGTTGGAACAGATTATGGGTATGTTTGTGTCACACTGTGAACTCCATTTTGTGACTGTCACCTTCACTTTATAATGTAACTTCCATCCTGAGTTAAGTCATCCAGATGGTGTTGAAAGTTAGACTATGTCTACATTAGCACTTTTGTTGGTAAAGTTTTTGTCGATCAAGGGTATGAAAAAACCAAACCCCTGACCAACTTATGTTTCACCGACAAAAGCGCCAGACTGAATAGACAACATAGTGCCACTGGTTGGCAGTGATTTAATTATGCTGGCAGGAGAGCTCTCTCCTGTTGGCATAGAGCAGCTACACAGGAGAACTGTGCCACTGTAACGCCTGTAGCGTAGACAAGGCTTTAATCTCATCTTGACAAGGGCAGTCTACAGGGGACACTCTGAGCTGGTGCTTGAGGGTGGAACGTCACAAAGGGGCTAAGAATGAGAGAACTTGCAAGGGCCATCAATGCCGAATGACTCTTCCCTACTGGAACAATGAGTCTTCTACCAGCAAGGCCTTTGTCTTTGAAAGGACTTTACACAGAAACTTGTCTGGGAGTAGAGGCTAGAACTCCCCAGTCTAAGAACTTGGGAGGAGAACTGTAGTTTCCCTGCCTGACCACCTGTCCAAAAAAGGAGACTTTCTTTCAGGAGGCTGCTTCTCTGAGCAAGGGGCCATTCCAACACAACTTGTAAGCAGAAATTTCTGAGGAGAGTGAAAGCAAGAGAGATTCTGCCTGGCCTACAGATGCTGACCAAACCTCAGGACTCCCGAGATGATCACACCAGAGGGGTTGCAGTCAGGACTCTTTAATGTTTTCCATAGGTCTGAAACTCTTGTGATTTAAGAGTAAAGTGTCTGCTTCTGGACTGATATAGCCTGTCTTAAATGCAGATCCTGGCATTGAAGGCTGGGGCTAGCTCCTCTGACAGTTCCAGGTAGTTGGCCTTTCTCAGGCAAAAGTTCTGGATCCACTGCTTGTCTTTCCTCATCTGTATGACAATGCAGTCCCACCACTCAGAGCTAATGGCTCCAGAACTGCCAGCCAGGATAGGAGATTCCTCAGCTATGAAAATCCGCATGAGCTGTCTCCACTCCTCTACCCTGATGCAGTCTCTGTGATCTCCTTAGCAAAGCAAATTGCTGCCCAAAAGGCCTTCCTCTACATCTCGGACCCTATATCTCCCTCCTGTTCCCAAAATGAGAACTCCACTACTATTGATGTTTGGTTCAGGTCATTATTGTGAGTGAGCTCCATGCCTTTATGCCAGAAAACACGGTTACTCACCTTTGTAACTGTTGTTCTTCGAGATGTGTTGCTCATATCCATTCCAGTAGGTGTACGCACCGCACAGGCATGTTCGTCGGAAGACTTTTACCCTATCAACTCCAGCGGGCCTGCAGGTCGCCCACTAGAGTGGCGCCGCGATGGCGGGTAATATATACCCCTGCCAGCCCGCCCGCTCCTCAGTTCCTTCTTGCCGGCTACTCCAACAGTGGGGAAGGAGGGTGGGTGTGGAATGGATATGAGCAACATATCTCGAAGAACAACAGTTACAAAGGTGAGTAACCGTCTTTTCTTCTTCGAGTGATTGCTCATATCCATTCAATAGGTGAATTCCCAAGCCTTTACCTAGGTGGCTGGGGGTCGGAGAGAGAGGTCACAGTGCGCAACACGGCAGAGCCGAGGCTGCGTCATCCTGGACTGCTGGTCCAGGGCGTAATGGGAAGCACAAAGGTGTGCACGGAGGACCAGGTCGCGCTGCCCTGCAGATTTCCTGGATGGTAACTCCGCGCAAGGAACGCGTCTGATGATCGCACTTGGCTCTTAGTAGAGTGCGCAGTTTACATGGCCCGAAGGGAGACGGGCGCAGGTCGTAACACGGCACCGTATAACAGGACATCACCCACAAGGAGATCCTCTGCGAGGAGACTGGCAACCCCTTAACCTCGCTCAGCTACGGCGACAAAGAGTTGGGTGGATTTACGGGAACGGTTTGGTCCGCTCTATACAAAGGCGAGCGCCCTAAGCACGTCTAAGGAGTGTAATGCTTGCTCCTGCGAGACGAATGAGGTTTCGGAAAGAATACAGGTAGGAATATTCCTGGTTGACATGAAAGGCCGAGACAACTTTGGGGAGAAAGGCGGGGGTGCGGCCTCAGTTGTACTTTGTCCCGATGGAACACCGTATACGGGGGCTCCACCACGAGGGCGCACAGCTCTGACACGCGCCTAGCAGAAGTGATGGCCACCAGGAATGCTGTCTTCCAGGACAAGTAGAGGAGGGAACGCAACACGTAGCCAGCGCTCAAACGGGGGGACATAAGACGGGACAACACACCAGGTTGAGATCCCAAGAGGGGGCTGGGTGGCGGACCTGGGGTAAAGACGCTCCAGCCCTTTAAGGAATCTACCCACCATCGGGTTGTGAGAAGACAGAGCGGCCATCGCTCCCCGGGTGGAAGGTGGAGATAGCCGCTAAGTGAACCCGGAGAGAGGATACTGCCAGGCCTTGCTGCTTGAGCGACCAAAGGTAATCGAGGACGATTGGGATGGAACATCGGTGGGATGGAAGCGCCTCTCCGCGCACCAGCACGTAACGTTTCCATTTGGCTACGTATGTCGCCCTCGTAGACAGCTTCCTACTTCCCAGAGAGTACCTGCCTCATTGGGGAAGAGCATGCAACTCGGACCTAGTCAGCCACGCAGGAGCCACGCTGAGAGGTGCAGCAACTGGAGGTCTGTGGGTGACAAAGCCGGCTGTGGTCTTGCGTGATCAGATCCAGGTAAAGGGGCAAGGCAACAGGGTCCGCTACCACCAGGTCCAGCAGCAGAGAGAACCAATGCTGCCGGGGCCATGCCGGAGCGATCAGAATCAAGCGGGCCTGTCCCTGCGCACCTTCAGAAGGACCTTGGGATCAACGGGAACGGAGGAACGCATAGAAGAGGTGCGTCACCCACGGAAATCAGAAAGGCGTCTGCCACCGAGCCCGGCTTCGCGACCTTGGAAAGAGCAAACATCGCGGCACTTCCTGTTCCTGCGGGATGCAAAGAGGTCCATGATGGCGATGCCCCACCTTCGGAAGAGCGCAAGGGCGACGTCCGGGAGAAGGGGACCACTCGTGTGAGCAAAAGGACCGGCCTGAGACGATCCGCCAGGGTAATTCCGAGCCCGGGGAGAAAGGAAGCGACTAAGGTGAACCGAGTGGGCTATGCAAAAGTCCACAACGTCATTGGCCTCCCGACAAAGAAGAGGAGATCTCATTCCGCCCTGCTTGTTCACATAGTATACTGCCGTTGTTGTCGATAAAAAACCGAAACACAGTGGCGGGCCTGGATCTGCCGATGGAACGCTTGACAAGCAGGCGGACGCCCTCAATTCTCGCACGTTGATATGGAGGGCGAGTTCGGGAGGAGGGACCGGCGACCCTGGGTCCACAGGGTACCTAGGTGAGCTCCCCATCCCAAGTCCGACGCGTCCGTCGTCAGGGACAGCGAGGGCTGGGGCGGATGGAACGGAAGCCCTGCACACACGACGGACTAATCCCGCCACCACTGGAGAGAGAGGAGACGTCCTGGGGAATTGGTGATTACTGAAATCTAACGGACGCCTGGCTGGACGGAGCTGAGGGATGAGCCCCATGGGACTGGAGTGGGCCGGAGGCAGGAGTCGAGCATGCGCCGTAACGAATGTGGCAGGCCGCCATTTGTGGCCCAAGAGTGTCAGGCAAGTACTCATGGAGGTTAAAGGTGCTGCCTGCAAGCCTGTGGATGATGGCTGGTCAAAACCTGGAACCGCGACAAGGGAAGATACGGTCCTGGCTATGGTGGAGTCTTAGAACTGCGCGATAAACTCCATCCTCTGAGTAGGGATAGAGTGGACTTCTCGGCGTTGAGACCATTCAGGCTAGACTCGAGAAAAGGCGGCTGATCATGCGGACAATGCGCGAGGACACGGTCCTTCTGAGGGTCCCCGGATAAGCCAGTCGACGAGATAGGGTAGGAACACATGCATGCACATAACGACTGCGACGAAGAAAGGCGATGACTACAGCCATGCATTGTGGTAAACACTCTCGGGCCGTCGAGAGGCCGAACGGGAGGACCGTGAATTGATAGTGCCGGCCGCCGACAACGAAGCGAAAGGAAACCTCCGATGCGGCAAGGAAGGATGGCTATATGGAAATAATGTTCCTGGCATGTCGAGGGCGGCGTACAATCTCCGGATCCAGGGATGGAATATGGTCCCAAGTTAAACCATGCGGTAACTTCAACTTGACCAGGTATTTGTGTTGAGCTCGTAGGTCGAGATGGGTCTGAGACCTCCCTTGGCCTTTTGGGGATACAGAAAGTAACGGGAGTAAAATCCCTTGCCCTTCTCATTCTCTGGAACCTCCTCTATGGCCCCTTTGTCGAGGAGCGTTCGCACCTACCCTGGAGGAGGATCTGCTCATGAGAGGGGTCCCTGAAAAGGGACGAGGAGTAGGGGGCGGGAGGGCGGGTACGAAGCAAACTGTAGGTGGTATCCAAGCCGCAGCGTGAGGAGGACCCAGCGGTCTGAAGTAACTGGCACCACGCGGGAGGAAGAACGAAAGACGGTTGGAGAAGGAGAAGATGGATCGTGGAAGGAACTGGTACAGCGCCCTCGGGCGCACCTTCAAATGAGGGCTTCGGCCCGGAGGAGGCTTGGAGGGACCTTGGCTCTGGCCCCCTGGTTACCCGATTGTCTGCGCCTGCCGTTTCTATTTTTGCCGCCTGGCAAAGTCCTGCCTTTGCCTGGGTTGGGGGTAAGGCCTGTGCTGCTGCTGAGGCCTGAATGGTTACGCTGGGTAACCGGCGTATGCATCCCTAGGGCACGCCATAATGACCCTACTATCTTTGAGGCTTCGCAGCCGAGGGTCAGTCCTTGTCCGAAAACAGGCCCTGGCCCTCAAACGGAAGGTCCTGAATGGTATATGGAGTTCCAGAGGAGGCCAGAGACCTGAAGCCACGAGATGCGGGCGCATAGTGACTCCGGAGGCCAGAGTTCTGGCGGCCGAGTCTGCTGCGTCCAAAGCCGCCTGTAGGGAAGTGCGTTAGTGCGACCTTTTTCCCCTCTTTCAAGGAGAGTGGTAACTCCTGACGAGCGTCTTGTGGGAGGAGCCTCTTAAATTTATCAGCAGGCTGCCCAGGTGTTGTACGAGTAGCGGCTGAGCAGAGCTTGCTGGGGAGACCCGCAGTGCAGGGCTCCTGCGGAATAGACCTTGCGGCCAAGCAGGTCTATATGTCTCGCCTCCTTAGACTTGGGGGCCGGAGCTTGTTGTCCATGGCGTTCCCTCTCATTCACAGATTGAACGACAAGGGAACACGGGGTGGGTGGACATATAAGTACTCATAGCCCTTCGAAAGGACCATGTATTTACGCTCCACACCCCGAGCAGCGGGGGGAACGGAAGCCGGTGACTGCCAGATGGTGGTGGCGTTGGCTTGGATGGTCCTTATAAAGGTAGGGCGACACGAGGTGGGCGCGTCGCCGACAGTATGCTCACGACCGGGTCCTCGATCTCGGAGACTTCTTCAGCCTGGATGTTCATATTTGCGCCACGCGCCTGAGGAGATCCTGGTGTGCCCTGAGGTCCAGCGGGGGGGGAATGGTGGATGATCGTCCCCTGCCACCGCCTCATCTGGGAGGACGACGAGGAGAGACCTGGCAGGAGCGGGTCTAGTGGCGGCTCTGACTGGAGCACTGCTTCTGACTCTTGTGGGAGCTCAGCATCCGGAGGATGGGACAACCGCTCTTCCGTAGGGGATGGAGGAGGGCGTGAAGAAGTAGCCTCCGGAGCCCATGTGCTCTGAGACAGACGATCGTGGGGGAATTTGCTGAGGCCTGGGCTGATGATATGCCCAGGGGGTCCAGAAGCCCCACTGCTGCCGACCATGCTCTGCTGATCCTCGGAAAGAGGGTGGTGGGTCCTTTCAGCTTCTAGGTACACACTGTCCGCCCGCGAAGAGACAGAGCCTTGGCGAGAGGGCCATGGTGGAGCCGAGCGGGAGTGGTATGGGTCCAGCGTTGCAGACGGCGAAAGACCTCCTCGGTGCCGGAGATCAGTGCCGTAAGCCATATCGGCACCGAGAGCGAGACCGGACCTGCCACCAGCTCGGCGCCAAGGAGGTCGACCGGGATCTGGACCGTCGATGGCCGGGAACGACTCCTCGAGTCCCGGTGCCGGTAACGGTGGCTGGAGCCAGAACGGTGCTGGGAGTATCGGGACCGGCACGAAGACGACCTGCCGCCGCGAGTACGACCGGTGCCGTCGTGGAGAGCGGGGCCGGGACTGCGAGCGGTGCCGTGAGCGAGACCTCCCTCGGGATCGAGATCGGTGCCGGGATCTTGACCGGTGCTGAGCCGGAGAGTCAGGGACGGCGCTCGCATCGGTGTAGGCTTGCCCTTTGATTGTAGAACCCGCACCGGCGGTGCCGGGGTTTGGGGCAGCACAGGCTCCGTTAAGGCGATGAGATCCCTGGCCGATGAGAAGGTCTCGGGCGTGGACGGGACCATCAGCTCTACACCCAGATCTTGGCGGGGAGTTGGGAGGGATCGGACTCGACGGACCCTGCCGGGCATGGAGTCGATAAAGTCCTGGCACGCCAACACGGCCGGCGTCGCGCTGGTGCTCCTTTCGGGGCTGTTTAGCCACGGATAGAAGGACATCAAGGGCCTCTTCCCGGTGAGCCGGTGCCGGAGAAAGCGGTGCTGTGGCGTTTTTGCAGCGCCGGAGAGATCCGGTGCCGGAAAACGAAGCGACACTCGGTGCCAGAGGACGTAGGGTAAGTGCCGCTTCATCAGGAGCGTCTTGAGGCACTGGTCTCGCTCCTTCTTGGTCCTTGCACCAGATGAAAGGAGCCAACGCCAAGCTCCTGAGGTGGAGCCTGCTCCTGCAGGACTATGACATGGACGTGGTCCATGTGAAGGGAAGTGCCAACCTGATAGCGGACGCGTTGTCCCGGAGAGGGGGCCCTGAACTTCCCCAGGTCACTGGGCAGAGTGACCCCGCTCAGTTCAGTTCCGAAGGGGGGAGCGGTGTGATGGAGTAGGGACTGTCTGTGTGGGGAACGGGAAAGCAGGGGATGTCTTTAGGTGAGGGACAGGTGCTCAGCCTGTAACCTGAGTCCGGCAGGGGGGAGGGGGGAGCACCTGGGCGGAGGAGAAGGGGACAAAGGATTCGGCCGGCAGGAGGAAAGGCAGGACAGTTTGGGTTTGGGGCCGTGGGGCGGAATTCAGGGTATCCTAGCTGGGAGCCAAGCCCCCTGAACCCCCAGAAGGACTCAGTGGAGGAGTCCTGACTGTGCCTGCAAGCTCTGCTGTAACCTGTGTTCCCGTTGTCCAATAAACCTTCTGTTTTACTGGCTGGATAAAAGTCACTGTGGGGTCCAAGCAGAGGGGAGCAGGGCTGGAACCCCCACACTCCGTAACACTATATACACTAGAACTATAAACTACAACTATACTATACTAAGTGAACTATAATTAAAACTAAAACTAGAACGATGAACGAAGAGAAGCTAGGGCCGTGGAGGACAGCTATGCCGCGCACCACAGTTCCAACGACCGACACGGCGGTAAGAAGGAACTGAGGAGCGGGCGGGCCGGCAGGGGTATATATTACCCGCCATGGCGGCGCCACTCTAGGGGGCGACCTGCCGGCCCGCTGGAGTTGCTAGGGTAAAAGTTCTCCGACGAACTTGCACGCGCGGCGCGTACACCTACTGGAATGGATATGAGCAATCACTCGAAGAACAACACAGACATAAAACTATGGTGCAGGGTAAGGAGTTGACAGGCTAATGCCACTTCTGCCCTCATGCCCAGAAAGGACAGATAACTTCCCCGGTAATTACCAGGGATGGATTTCACAGAGCAGCGCTCACTAACAAGGGATGTGCCCGCAACAAGCCTAGAGCCCCTGTGCATGCAGTAACTCAAGTCTGGTTTGAGTTACCCTGCGCCGTATGGAGACTCTCACTTGAGCTAGCCTTGGTTCCAGTGGAGACACTGATGTGTAGTAACTCAACTCCCCAGTGAAGACATACCCAGCGAGAGACAGCCACTGCCCCAAAAAGCTTACAGTCGAAGTAGACTGGAGAGACAAAGGCTAGGAGGAAGAACGTACTATTTGTCCACTTTATAGATCCATAGATTCCAAGGCAAGGAGGGAGCGTTGTGATCATCTAGTCCAGGGGTGGCCAAACTGCAGCTTGCAAGCCACAAGCGGCTCTTTTACAGTTAAAGTCAGTTTCATAGAGTCCCCCCCAATCCTCCCCATTCTCTGCCTATCAGACTGGTGGGGGGTGGGAAGCTCAGGGCTTCTGCCCTGCAGTGGGGGGGTGGGGTTGGGGGCTTCTGCCCAGCAGGGAGGGAGGTCTCAAACTCCAGCCCTGCAGGGAGTGTCTCTGGAGTTTGAGGCTTCAGCAGTAGTGGGGCAGGTGCCTCCCAAGTGGGGCAGAAGCCCCAAGCCCCAGCTGGCACACCTGGCTCTCAAACTGCTGAAGATTATTCTATGCAGCTCGGAGGGTCACTACGTTCGGCCACCCCGATCTAGTCTGACCTCCTGTAGAACACAGGTCATAGAACTGCCCTACAATAATTCCTAGAGCAGATCCTTTAAAAGAAACATCCCATCTTGATTTTAAAATGGTCAGTGATGGAGAATCCACCACGACCCTTGGTAAATTGTTCCAGTGGTTAATTCCCCTCACTGTTAAATGTACATCTTATTTCCAGGCTGAATTTATCTGGCTGCAACTTTTAGCCATTGGATTGTGTTAGGCCTTTGTCTGCTAGATTGAAGAGCCCATTATTAAATATTTGTTTCTCATGTAAGTATCACAGACTGTCATCAAATCACTCCTTAACCTTCTCTTTGTTAAGCTAAACAGATTGAGCTCCTGGAGTCTATCACTATAAGGCCTGTTTTCAAATCCTTTGACCATTACTGTGGCTATTCTTTGAACCTTCTTGATTATCAACATGCGCCAGAACTGGACCCAGGACTACAGCAGCCATCACACCACTGCCAGCTACAGAGGCAAAATAACCTCTCTGCTCCTACTCGGGATTCCCCTGTTTATGCATCCCAGGATCACATTAGCTCTTCAGGTCAGGGCCTGGGATGTTAAGATAGAGAGATAAAGTGATTTGGCAATGACACACAGAACCAATCTCAGACACCCCAATGAAAACCACAACCAGCTAACTCAGGGTAAAAGGTGTTAACTTGCATCTGGAATAAAGATCATGGTTAGGTCAGGATTAGCTCTCAGTGGATGAGAATTAGCTCTCATGTGGTAGCTAACTCCATCCTCTCTTCCTTATCTAGAAAAGCCCGTGGCTATTTTATTTCGGCAAGTCATTAGCTTCATTTCTCCCCCACCTCTGCCATAACCGTCTAAAGGAGAAGCTGGATATCAGAGAGGGCAAAACCAAACCAAAGCAACCTGGGGAATGGGTGATTATTAAGAGAAGTTGGACAGAGCAGCAAGAGGGAGGGAGCTATTTGCTGAGCAAAGGACAGGAGTGGGTGATCCATGGAAAACACAAGACAGTCTGTTCTACCAGAGGGATGGATTGTAGCATGAAGGCATAGGCTGTGTGGGGGTTGAGCAGAGCCACACTGTTGTAGGGATAGTACCACTGTGTGTGAATGAACCCACTGCCACTCTCCTGGCAGGGAACAGTGGGTGCTCTCCTCTGCAGCTGGCCAGCTGTTGGATTTGTAGGGGAGGAGGCCGTAGTTCCTCTTCCTTCCCTCCCTGCTAGGAGGGAGCAGTCCATATTCAGGTGAGCGCAGGGACTACAAAGGTGTCTGACTCCTACATATGGGGAGCAAGGGATAGAGAAGGCTGCTTGGACTCTCGCCTCAGTGGTGTACCTGTACAAAGACTAAGTGAACTCTGCCAGAAAGGGAGGAAGAGAATACAGGAAAGGTCAGATCCTACAGAAGTATCAGAGGGGTAGCCATGTTAGTCTGGATCTGTAAAAACAGCAGAGAATCCTGTGGCACCTTATAGACTAAGAGACAGATTTTGGAGCATGAGCTTTCGTGGGTGAATACCCACTTCGTCAGATGCATTGTAGTGGAAATTTCCAGGGGCAGGTATATATAAAGCTAGCAAGCAAGCTAGAGATAACGAGGTTAGTTCAATCAGGGAGGATGAGGCCCTCTTCTAGCAGTTGAGGTGTGAAAACAAGGGAGGAGAAACTGGTTCTATAACTGGCAAGCCATCACAGTCTTTGTTTAGGTCCTGAAGCTGATGGTGTCAAATTTGCAGATGGACTGAAGCTCAGCAGTCCTCTTCTTTGAAGTCTGGTCCTGAAGTTTTTTCGCTGCAGGATAGCCACCTTAAGGTCTGCTATAGTGTGGCACAGGGAGGTTGAAGTGCTCTCCTACGGTTTTTGTATATTGCCATTCCTGATTATTGATTTGTGTCCATTTATCCCTTTCCATAGAGACTGTCAGTTTTGGGGCCGATGTACATAGCAGAGGGGCATTGCTGGCATATGATGGCGTATATTACATTGGTGGATGTGCAGGTGAATGAACCAGTGATGGTGTGGCTGATCTGGTTAGGTCTTGCAGAAGTTACTCATGCAAAGACTCTCATTGGCTGCAGTAGGAATGCTATCTGAGCAAGGACTAAAAGCGTAGGGATTGGGCCAGAAATGTATGATGTTAATAAAGTTGTGACACATGTTCACTGCATAGTTAATTGCAAGATAATGTATATTTCACAGTAACTCCAGTGGGAACAATGGTGATTACTCAAAACCTGGTGTTAATTTGACATTATCTCCCAATAATTGCAATTAACTCTCATCGTCACTGTTTGTGGAGGCTAATAAAATGTGACATTCCTGCCTTATCTGTTACGGAAATGAGTGGTCTCACCACAGGCAGGATTGTTGGCTAGAATCCACTACAGCAAGACTCAGACGGTGCTTTTTATTTTTTTGCCTTAAGCAAACTAAAAAAATGAACATTTGAAGCTAATGAACACAGAGGGAATATAGGGGGAAACTGTGATCAAACTACAGAAGCTGTGTGTGTCCTGTCAGCCATATCTTGTCTACCAGCATTTAGGAGCCAGATGATCCATAGATTATTTCAGCATTGTGTCACGTTCATGGGTAGAATCTGAATCTAAGAATTAAAATGCCTAAAGTCAGACTGCAGTAGAATATAAATAATTATTCCAAATGGCCTGGAAAGCTTTGTATTAACATGTAGTATGTGCTCATCACATACACACACAAAAGATGGGCTGCGTTTTATCTATGCCTGTGACAGGTAGCTTCCCTACATTTTATATCTGAGATGGTCTAATGTTCTGCCCAGCTGCTCTTCGTCACTCATAGAATCATAGACACGTAGGGCTGGAAGCCACCTTGAGAAGTCATCACGTCCAGCAGCCCATTGTGCTGTGGCAGGACCAAGTAAACCTTGACCATCCGTGACAGGTATTTGTCCAACGTGTTATTAAAAACCTCCAGTAGCAGGGATTCCACTATCTCCCTTGGAAGCCTATTCCAGAGTTTAACTCCTCTTATGGTTAGAAAGCTTTTCCTAATCTCTAACCTAACTTTCCCCTGCTGCCGATTAAGCCCATTACTTCTTGTCCTATCTTCAGTGGACACGGGGAACAATTGATCGCTGTCCTCTGAACATATTGGAAGACTGTTATCAGATCCCCGCAATCTGTCTGCTTTTTAAGCTTTTCTCATAGATCAGGTTTTCTATATACTATGGGCGTTGGGTTGGGTGGAGAGGGGGGGTTATTTTCCCTAACACAAGTCATTCATGAAAATATTAACTAGTACCAGACCCAGGACTGATCCCTGCCGAACCCAGCTAGGTACACCATCCCAGTTTCATAGCAAACCATTGATAACTATTCTCTGAGTATGATCTTTCAAACAGTTGTGCACCTACTTTATAGTAATTTAATCTAGAACACATTTTTCTGGTATGCTTATCAGAATGTCATGTGGGACTGTCAAAAGCCTTACAAAACCTAAGACATATCAAACGTCCTGCTTCCCCCAGTCTACTAGGCCAGTAATCCTGTAAATGAAGGAAATTAGGTTGGTTTGGCATGAATTGTTCTTGACAAATACATTCTGACTATTCTTTATAACCTTATTTTTCTCCAGGTGTTTATAAACTTTTAAATAAATTGTTCCAGTATCTTTCCAGTTATCAAAGATAGACGGTCTATATTTTCCCAGGTCCTCTTTGTTCCCTTTTTAAAAAATAAGTACTATGTTTGCCCCTCTCCAGTCATCTGAGACCTCACACATCCTCCATGAATTCTCAAACAATTGCTAATGGTGCCAAGATTGTTTCAACTAGCTCCTTAAATACCCTAGAATGAATTTCATCAGGCCCTGCCAACTTGAATGCATGTTTCAAAGGGACCTAATCCCTAGTGTGATTCTTCTGTGAAGAGGTGGGGGTGGGGGGGGTCAGGAAGTCATACAAAGATTTTGAAGCAGCAGACTGTGATAATGTCAAATGCTAATGGGAACCACTGGCAAATGTAAATGTTCCCCCCTGGCTGGGAAGTAATAGGTCTTTTCCAGCCAGTGAACAGATAGTCTAGGATGGGGTAGGGGGAGTTTCCTCATCCATAAAAGTAACTGAATTTCTGTCTCTAATTAGAGATGATCCAAGCCACAACATTCAGAGGTAGACCTGGATCCACATTTTGAACAGCTCTGCCCTCCAAACTTCTAGGATGGAGTCTGCATCTAAGAGTTTGGTTCAGCCCCTTGTAAATGTGAGATTCTATCAGCAAAGTCTGGATCTGGACCCTTAGCCCCCTCTGTTACAAAGCCTGAGGGTGCTCAGATATGGGATTTAGCCCATTATAGTGATAGGAGATAGCTTCACATTTGGGTAGAGATTTTGAACCCCAACAGAATTCAGAAGTTGCTTGGATCTAGGATTTTGTTTCAGACTCATCTCTATTTCTCCGTATCAATGAAGGACTGAAAACCTCTTCCCACTACGCATGTTTCTGAGCTGTTTGAGACTGTAGAAGAATGTGCATAGACTCTCCTTGTGTATAGACTATCAAGGACAAATCAGACCTTGAGTGCTGTATATAAGTCAGTGCTAAATATCCCCCCATCCCACATCGCAGCATAAATAAGAGCTGCTGCCCTATGTCTTCGCTTTATTCCTGGAAAGGAACAGGCTCCCTGGCATATTTACCAGACACCCCATGAAAGATACATATTGAGGGTCGAATTGTTTGGCTTCTTGGCGTAATTTTTTATTAACTTAGCTATGACTCTTACCCCTGATGACACAAGCTGGAGGCTAAGTGACACAAGAATCAGGAACCATGGAAAACCATTACTGTATAAGAAGTAGTCAATTCATCTAGATCCAGGGGGGGCAAGAAGGAACTAACAATAACCTTTATTTCCAATTGCAATATTTTGCATCAGCTACTTTTACAGTGCTGATAATGCATGACATTTACATAGCACTCAAGGTTCCAGTCATAACTAAGGGTACATCTACAGTACAAAATTAATTCAAAGTTATTTTGATTGAATTTCCAGAATCGAGTTCATACATTCGATGTTATGTGTCCCCACTAAAGCACGTGAATTCGGCGGAGTGCATCCACAGTACCGAGGCTAGCATCGAATGGTGGAGCGTTGCACTGTGGTAGCTATCCCACAGTTCCCACAGTCTCTGCTGCCCAATGGAATTGTGGGTTAAGCTCCCAGTGCATGATGAGGCAAAAACATTCTCGCGGGTGTGTGCCATCACTTGCTTCTCTCTCTGTGAAAGCTACGGCAGATGCCATGCTGCCAGCAGACAGTGCAGCACGGTGCACCACCTGTCTCCTGGTATGTTGAATCCACTTCAAATGTCTTCTCCTCTTTCTATCTACTCTTTCATCTAACCATTTCCCACCGTGACTCAGCCATCGTGAACAGAGCTGCACAGCTTCCATGGCTTTCTCCAGATTGTCTGTCCTGGGGTCCCGTGGAAGCTACAGAAGGCAACAATCCCCTGCCATTTCTCAGCCATCGTGAACAGAGCCGCTTTCTCCAGATTGTCTGTCCTGGGCTCCCGTGAAAGCTCATAGACTCATAGACTTAAGGTCAGAAGGGACCATTATGATCATCTTGCCTTACCTCCTGCACAATGCAGGCCACAAAATCTCACCCACACACTCCTGTAACAAACCTCTAACCCATGTCTGAGTTACTGAAGTCCTCAAATCATGGTTTAAAGACCTCAAGGCAAAAATTCCCCACCATTTCTCGCCCATCGTGAACAGAGCTGCACAGCTTTCGCCACAAACTCTGCTCTCGCCTCTTTTGCCATGTTGTCGGTCATGGGCTCCTGTGGAAGCTACAGAAGGCAACAATTCCCTACAGTTTCTCAGCCTTCGTGAACAGAGCCACACAGACAATCTGGAGAAAGCAGCGGAAGCTGTCCTGGGTTCCCGTGGAAGCTACAGAAGACAACCATTTACTGCCTTTTATCAGCCATCTTGAACCGAACAGCTCATTTCGCGCCCTTTTTCAAGGATTACCTGTGCAGGCGCCATTGCGCAGCAAACATTGAGGTTGCTCACATCTCTGTTGCAGTTTTGACCATTGTAAATACCTCACGCATTATCCAGCAGTATGTTCACTACCTGCAAAACTGAGCCAGGAAGCGATGACAGTGCAATTACTATACTGATGAGGACATGGACACAGACGTTCCTAGAAGCATGGCATGTGGCGATTGGGAGATCATGGTGGCATTGGCCCAGATTCATGCCGTGGAATGCCGATTCTGAGCCCAGGAAATAAGCACAGACAAGTCCAGAAACCAAATCAAAAGTTCGCATATGCCAGCTTTCTGGTGCTTGGGCAATCCTCTGGGGTTGAGTGTGTGGGTCCCCGTAGTTTCCCTCCTTGTGTACTTGGGCGTCTGAGCTCCTTGATTTTTGTACAACACTGTTCTGTGTCCCTGGAGTAGCCGCTTTCTGTCATGGCCCTGGAGACTTTAGCATAGGTATTTGCATTCCTTTTTTTGGAACGTAGTTCTGCCACAACAGACTCATCTCCCCAGCACGCGATGAGATCCAGTACCTCCCGTTCAGACCATGCTGGAGCTCGTCTGCAAATCCGGGACTGCGCAATCTCTTGTGATGGTGGACTCTGCATGGTTGCCTGTGATGGTGGACTGTGCTGATGGTCACCTGTGCTGCTGGTGACCAAACAGGAAATGAAATTCAAAAGTTCCTGGGGCTTTTCCTGCTCAGCTGGCTAGTGCATTGGAATTGAGAGTGTTGTCCAGAGCGGTCACAAGGGAGCATCCTGGGATAGCTCCCGGAGGCCAATAATGTCAAATTGCATCCACAATACCTTTAACCCGGGATTGCAATCTTGATTTAAGCGCTACTCCACTTGCCAAGGAGGAGTACAGAAATCGAATTAAAGAGCCCTTTAAATAAAAAAAAAAAACCGTTTGGTCTTGTGGATGGAATCATTTTTTTTCGAAATAACTCGGCTAATTCCGAAATAACAGGATAGTGTAGACCAAGCCTAAGACAGAGCCATCTGTAGGATGCTGTTTTGGAGCACAGAGCAATCTATAAACACAAATTATTATAGATGATGTAGTCCAGTGGTTTTCAACCTTTTTTTCATTTGTAGACCTCTAAAAAAAATTGAATGGATGTGTGGACCCCTTTGGAAATCTTAAGAATAGCCTGCAGACCTCCAGGGGCCCATGGACCACAAGCTGAAAACCACTAATATAGTCATTTCAAAATGCCACCAACTGCCATGCGGTGACCCTGGAATCCCATCAATGCCAACTGGCAGAGGGCCATCATACTGTAACAAACATCAGGCCTGACACACTCATTGTCCCAACACACTGTTGTCATAATATGTATCTTAAAGGTGCCATGTAAGGTATCATACATAATGTGGTGACACGCTGATCCTAAAAATCACTGTGTACAAAGAGTTATAAATGCGCGCTGGAAATATGTTCTTAAAATATGCTTGGGAGGCAGAGCATGAACCCAGTCTGCCCTAGACAAAGGGATCTGTATTTACCTGTCTGAGCAGCTTAGTTGCAAGCAGAGGACAATAGAAGTACATTTACACATAAGGTAAACACAGCCATCAAGCTAAATAAGAGGGAGAGAAGACCTTTTAACAATCATGCCGGGGGACAGACTCTTCACCCCAGGAAGCCTTGCTGGCTCTTGAGGCAGAGACAATGGACTTTGAGTAATATAAGGGGAGAAAAAAAGACCTTTTAATAAGGGCACAGCACCCATTGAGCGTATGAAAGCTGGATCTTCTTGGCCTGAAATGCAAGAGTTTGTGGAGACTTAATGTAAGTGAGAAATCTGTTTAAACAAAGATTGTAACTTGCTGAAATTAAGGATTAGTCATTAGAAAGAGTGTTTGGTTTGTAACCATATCTGTCTTCTATTCATACTTACTATCACTTACATCTCATTCTTGTTTTATTAAACCATCTCAGTGCTGTGTATTAAACTGGAGGGGGAGGGTGCTGTCAGTCCTCCACTACCCAAACGCTGTGATACATGTTCTCTCTTTTTGGAGCTGTGAACTTAATAACTTCTGTGAGTGCCCAGTGAGAGGGATTGGACACAGCAGGGAGACATCGCTGGGGAACTCAGGAATTGGGGTTTGTGATAATAGAGTCCTGACGAGTTTGCTGGCAAGACAGGCTATGTGTCAGGAGCTACCACTAGCACAACAGCAGCAAAACTCTCATTTGCTGAGGCTGAGAGGGATAACACAGGAGCTCACAATTCTGGATACCCCAAGCAGGACGTCACAAATGCACAAGCAAAATGCCTGGGACAAGCACTGAAGAATGTTGGAAATGTGAAGCAGGTCAAACGTAATCAAGGCTATGAACTTTCAAACTATAAAGACCAACTTCTGTGAGCTCCCAAACACAAGGCTATTTTCATTTGTCAATGTGGCTGTGGAAAAGAAAGAGCTATTTTAGTTCTTCTGCTATAAATGTCAATCGCGCACGCAGCAGGCAGTCATTCCACAGTGTGTGGCCTGAGTGGGCAGAAAACATTTGTATTAAAACGAGATTATTTTTAACAGTATCAGCACAGAAGTCCCCAAGCATTCCCAGGGCAACCACAAAGAATACTGTCACGGATACTTCTATGGCTTCTTAAAGCTACACAGTGCTTTACAAAACACAGGAGATCAGATCCTCAGCTGGTACAAATCAGTACAGCTCCACAAGTTAATGGAGTTAAAATATTTTACACCAGCTGAGCACTTGGCCCCATGGTTTAGGCAGGTTCCTTTACCCAAGAAATTTAAGAGTCTGAACCTACAACTATGCAACGAGTTCCATTTATTGTATCAATAGTTCTGTTTGCATATTGATGAGGGTTACAGGACCACGCTACAAATTTATTTCATGAACGTACAGAAACTCTGCATTAGCACTTAGCTATTCTCTCTAATACAAAGACAGCTGTTCTTAATCATACCAGCCAGCAGTTGGTTGCTCAAATACTGGATGTAGCGCATCATTCTCTCATAGGCCTGAAACCAGAAATTCTAGGCCTCCTTCTGCTCTCACACTGCTGACTTCAATGGAGTCACATAGATATGTGTGATCAGACTCTGGCCTTCTATCTCCATAAAACCACAATGGCTGAAATAGTTTGTTCTGTTGTTAGAATCTTTGGTTCAGTCCAAAAGTGTATCCCTGGACAGCCAAGGCATACCCCAAAGCAGTCAATAGCCATGCTCCTCTTCAAAGCAGACCAGCAGGCTGCAGCAACTACCTCAACCAACACTTTGCTGGATGTATGCTCAACAGCCTGCTCATCTCTGGTGAGGGGTAGGGTGACTGCAAATTGACTATTTTATGCAAATTAGGTACACCTCTACACTGATATAAAGCAACTCGATATAATACAAATTCGGACATAGTGCAGTAAAGCAGCACTACGGGAGCGGGGCTGCGCGCTCCAGCGGATCATAGCGAGTTCAATGTAACGCAGTTTCACCTATAACACGGTAAGATTTTTTGGCTCCCGAGGACAGCGTTATATCGGGGTAGAGATGTAAGATGTTTGAACTCATGACAAGTTGCCAATATGGTCCTTAACCAGGCAAAGTTTGGTTGCTACAGTGTAACCTATTACAAAAATATGAGCTACTTTCTCTTTGCCAGCAATGTTAAAACTCTGCATCCAGTGGCTTCTATAAATTGCTCAAGTACCCACTGTGCTATCCTTCACCAGCATGAATGCACTAAGTCTAAATGTGGCAGTCCGGACAACTGACAGAGGAATTTCATTGTCATTTAATATTAAAAATGATGCCCACTTACTGCATAGTGAGGGCTGCCAAAGCTACAATCCATCAGTGAGGTAATAAAAGCTACCCGGACATTTTGTCAGCCAGGTATTGCTGTACCGTTTTGCAGCTGAGAACTTATGTTCAGTGTAATGTTTCAGTCTGTGTGGCAGCATTGCTCTTCATTAGAACACCTGTCATCACAGAATGAGTTACACCTTCCTGTGTTCCCACTAGTCAAACTCCAGGCCTGCTTCTATCTATGTAGGCATTAATTCCTCACTCACTACCATGGAGCGTGATTTCCAGCAACAGTTCAATATAATTATACTTGTTACTCACACAGCACCTAACAGTTACTTTAACCCTCATAACTCTCCTGGAAAACAGACAACTCACACTGTTCCAATCTTACTAACAGGAAAATTGCCATACAGGGAGTTTAAGTGACTTGCCCAAGGTTACAAAGTAAATCAGAGGCACGGCCATAATTAGCACTCAGGATGTCCTTAGATCCCTGTGCCATACTCAGTCCAATAACTCACACTGCCACTTGGGCATTGGAACCATATAATACCCAATTAATGAATTAAGGCCTGAAGTTCAAAAAGCCAGCACTGATTAACGGGGGTCTAATAAAAAATATCGCAACATTCTCAAGGGAATGTATTTGCAGTCTAAAGACCATATTAATCCTTGAAGAAACACCAATGATTTCTATGGAGTTACATCAGATGAATTTGGCTCAAGATAACAAGCAAGTACCATTCTTCTCCTGATCACACCAGTGCAAATCTGGAAGAACCTTAATGATGGAGTTACTCTGGATTTACACAGGTGTGACAGAGCAAAATTCAACCCTTCATGTTAACAATAACTGCCGGGGAAATGGCTATTCTCCAAGCCCAGTTACTGAATGCGCTGCTAAAGCAACTGGTCTCATGCTAAATATAGCAGATGAAAGCAGGAGAGTTTGAAGCAGAAACACAAGGGTTCTCCCCTGCCCACACCTCCCTGTGGCTGCTTTAATAGGGTTGGAAATGAAAACAGTCAAAATTATAGGACCCCACGTGAGGGGACACAGGCATAACACAGACATAGGTATAGGCAGGAGGAGGGGGAGGAATAAATCACTCAGTGCAGGTGGAGTGGAGTGGAGGGGGTGAGGCAGAAGTGAGAGACTGGCAGGGACTAGGTTGGAAGGTGAAAATCAGGCACTTGGATTTGATACAGGAGGGGAAAGGCAGAAAGTGGAGGGGTCTGAGCAGCAGATGAAGTGGCAGATGAGACCGGATTTTAGCAAGAGCATTTTGGATACAATTTGGGGGTGAGGGGTTAAGGAGGCAGGACTCCACAGAGGAGGTGAGGCAAAAGATAATCAGGGGCAGGAACAGGAACTTAATGGTGGGAACAGCCAGAAAGGACACACACTCTGATCACTAATGTGGCAAGTCTGTCATGGAGATCACGAAGGTCACGGATTCCATGACGTTCTGTGATCTCCATGACTTCTGGAGCGGCTGGTGCTGACTCAGGGGCTGCCCGAGGTGGACAGTCCCTGGGCCAGCAGCAGCAGTTTGGCTGTGTGGGAGGGGGCTCAGGGCTAGGAGCAGCAGGGTGGGGAGTGCGGGGCGTGCTTACCTGGGGTGGGGTGGGGCTCCCTGGATCCCACTAGCATGACCCCCATGCAGCTCTTAGGCGGTGGATAGTTCCCCACCCCCCACACCCTCTACAGCTCCCATTAGCTGTGATTCCTGGCCAATGGGAACTACGGCAGCCAGTGCTTGTGGCAGGAGCAGCGGAGCCCCTGAGTCCGCTGCCTAGGAGCTGCAGGGACATGGAGCTGGGCAGGAAGCCCCTGCCAGCGCCACCAGCCTCCCCACCCCAGCAGCAGTTGGGGTACTGGGCTCTCCCAGCATCAGCGGGGGTCCTGGGCCACCTCCCCTAGCACCCATGGTGCCCCTTGCCCAAGTTTCAGTCACAGTGAGGATTTTTAGTAAAAGCCATGGATAGGTCACGGGTCATGAATTTTTGTTTACGGCTCGCGATCTGTCCATGACTTTTACTAAAAATACCTGTGACTAAAACATAGCCTTACCAATCACTATAACAGGGTGAACCATAAGCCCCAGCAGGAGTGCTCAGCACATGGGGGAAACAGGGAGCTCAGGGCCATCTTGAATTAACACTATGAGACAACTGACAATTGTGACACTATGCCCCATATTCTTCATAGAAATACTGTTATAATATGATTTTGGCATAACTAAGATGTGGTTCATGCAAGATGGGTCATGTGAGATATCATTGAAAAGGTTATGATTTACTGAATGTGATTATCCTATCTGTATGCATGTATCATTGCTGTCTCTGAAGTTAGGCATATTAACATTGTATCAATTACAACCCCCATCAGACAAAATGCAACAGTCTGGCTCGTTAGTCAATAAACCATTAGGGAGAACAATAGGACTTTGAAGATGCTAATCTCCCACCTTCCTGAGAAGTTTCCTGGGATGCTTCTTTGACACTGCCGGGTCATGTGATCATGTCACTTGGTACTGGACTCAAATTTGGACTACTTTCATATTTTTCCGCTACTAGGGGTTGGGGATCAAACTGGGAAACAAAGGATTCCCGCCATTGCCAATCCTATTTAAGGCTGGAGAGTGAGTTAATCAGGGTTAGCTCTTCACTGAATCCTCGCCCACGCTGACTGCTGAAAACACCTAAGACTGATCTGGGGAAGGACAGACTGGACCAAGGCTGGAAAAGGTGTCTGGTCTGTGAAGGAATACCTGAAGTTCTAAGCTGCAAGGAGGCTTGAGGGCTTGGCACAGCAGGACAGGGTGAGGGAGTCCAGGCTGGTGGAACGGGCATGCTCAGTGGGACTCTAGAACATCAGATGGTACCCCAGAGGTGTGTTGGGGGGGTAACCCATCACAACAATAATTTGCTAACTGTCACAAAAGCTCAGATCCTGAGCTGATGTTGTGAAGGCCAAAAGTATAACTGGGTTCAAAAAGGAATTAGATAAATTCATGGGGTCCATCAGTGGTTATTAGCCAATGGTAAGGGATGCAGCACCACACTCTGGGTGTCCCTAAGCATCTGATTGCCAGAAATGGGACTGTATGACAGAGAATGGATCACTCAATGGCTGCCTGTTCTATTCATTCCCTCAGAAGCACCTGGCATTGGCCACTGTTAGAAGACAGGATACTGGGTTAGATGGACCATTGGTCTGAACCAGTATGGCCGTTCTTATGTTCTTATTGTAGCTTCACTGATTTCAGTGAAGTTGGAGGAAATATGATGATTTACATCAGCTGGGGATCTGGCCCACTGACCAGTAAGAACCACGGGGTGCTTAGCACCTGAAAAATCAGGCCACTTATTTGGACACCTAAATATGGATTTAGGACCCTAGCTTTAGGCACCCAAGATACTGGCCAATAATAAAAACCATGAAGGCTAGTGCTATTAAAGAAAATCAAATAAAATCTGTTGTGCAGACTGTATCCCAAGGGGAGCCTCAGGAGTCTGGTGAATCCCAGCTGTCTGGTCAAGCAGTTCAGCATGGCATTTTGGTTTTATGATCTGAAGTCTGACATCAATAACTACCACTGGAGAATCAATACATGTGGCACCAATGTGCTGAATTGTCAGGCGGGCTGAGGCTTCAGAGAGAGATTAGAAGTCCATCTTCAGACAGACATTAGAAGAACCGATCTCCTGAATTGTATTGATGATTCACATCAACAAACTAGATGTATTGATGATTCACAAGATGATGTGTCTCTAGCCTCTGTTTGCTAGAAGCTGGGAATGAGCGACAGGGGATGGATCACTTGATGATTCCCTGTTCTGTTCATTCCCTCTGGGGCACCTGGCATTGGCCACTGTTGGAAGACAGGAACTGGGCTAGATGGACCTTTGGTCTGACCCAGTAGGGCCATTCTTACATTCTTATGATAGAACTAAGGCTAATTACGTCTGACTGATAGATTTTCTAGCCATGATCTGATAACCCTTATAGACTGTGTAAGTGCATATTGTATAAAAGGAATTTATTTAATTACCTCCAGATTAAGTATAAACCTTCATGCTTGGAGGGTGCAGTAACTTCATTGCTTCATAAAGTATCATTAATAAAGGATACAATTGCACTGCAGTATAGGTGCAGAAAAACATCTCACATAAAAACAAGGTGCTTAATGCCAGAATAGAGAAGGGCTGATCTGAACGACAACTCCTCCTTGTCCACAGGCACCAACATCTGCTCCACTTATGAGTTATGAAAACTCATTTCACCCTCCAAAGCCAGCTTGGACTTCACAGTGCATCTATCAAGTCACTCTAAAAAGGGCGCTGTGCGATTCCAAGGTGGTGGTGTCAATGATTGTTGGGTCAAATATGCTCAAAGCTTAATATATTTTGTTCTCACTGCCAGCCAGCTCTGCAGACTTACCCTGGCATTTGGGATTAAGAGTTGTTCTTGCCTTCTCAACTATCATCATCAGCAATAAAGATTCTGTAGACCCTATTAGCACCCACTGTCTTCCAAATCTGTCGTCAGTGACTTCTGCGTAATCCCATTGCTTTTACCAGAGTTACACAAGTCTAACCACTCCTGTTAGTGATATACAAGAAATTATAGACACCAGCTCACTCTCCCAGAGCTATGTTGGCTCTGCAGGGCTCTCAGGAAGAAAAAGTAGTCATTTTTCTTACTCAGGTCAGCAGATCTGACTCTGATATGCACAGGAAGGTGCCGGTTTTGCCTAGTCAATACCTAGAACTGAGCTGTGGAACATGGAAACTGAAATACATTCTATTCTCAAGCTGGCATCAGAATAAACTAACAAATTCATCTAGCCCCATGAAAGACTGGGATCCAGTAAATAGCTTTGAAGGGAAATTATTTCAGACATGATTTTGTGCCCAGAAACACAAATAGCTGGAGCAGGTCATAAGAACATCAGAACGTCCACACTGGATCAGACCAATGGTCCATCTAGCCCAGTATCCTCTCTTCCAACAGTGTACAGTGCCATTTGCTTCAGAGGGAACGAACAGAACAGGCAGTCATTGAGCCATCCATCCCCTGCCCTCAACTCCCAGATTCTGACAGACAGAGGCTAGAGACACCCAGCGCATAGGGTTGCATCCTTGACCATCCTAGCTAATAGCCATTGATGGACCTATCCTCCATGAACTTATCAAATTCTTTTTTGAACCCTGCGTCTGACGAAGTGGGTATTCACCCACGAAAGCTCATGCTCCAAAACGTCTGTTAGTCTATAAGGTGCCACAGGATTTTCTGCTCCTGTTATAGTTTTCATCCTCACATCAGAGGGATAAATACCAGGGAGGGAGAGGAGTTATTCAAGTTAAATGTCAATATGGAAACAAGAACAAATGGATTTAAACTGGCCCTCAACAAGTTTAGGCTTGAAATTAGACAAAGGTTTCTAACTATCAGAAGACTAAAGTTCTGGAACAGCCTGCCAAGGGGAACAGTGGGGGGAAAACCTAACTTGTTTCAAGACTGAGCTTGATAAGTTTATGGAGGGGATGGTATGGTATGACAAGATTGCCTACAATGGCATGTAGCCGATTTGAGTCTGCTAGAAGCAAATATCTCCAACGGCTGATCTAAATGGTCGCTATATTTGGGGTCAGGAAGGAATTTCCTCCCAGGTCAGACAGGCTGAGACCTGCAGAGGGAAAGGAGGGGTTGCCTTCTTCTGCAGCACGAGGTACAGGTTGCTTGCAGATTTAAGCTAGTGTAAATGGTGGATTCTCTGTAACTTCAAGTCTTTAAATCATGATATGAGGATGTCAGTAACTCAGCCAGAAGTTAGGGGTCAATTACAGGAGCGGGTGGGTGAAGTTCTGTGGCCTGCGACGTGCAGGAGGTCAGACTAGATGATCATGTTAGTCCCTTTTGGCCTTGAAGTCTATGAGTCTAACATCCTCTGGCAAGGAATTCCACAGGTTGACTGTGTGTTGTGTGAAGAAATACTTCCTTTTGTTTGTGGTAAACCTGATGCCTATTAATTTCATCAGGTGACTGCTAATTCTTGTGTTGTGTGAAGGAGTAAATAAAACTTACTTATTCACTTTCTCCATACAAGTCATGATTTTATAGACCTCTATCATATCCCCCCCTTCGTCACCTCTTTTCCAAGCTGAGAATTCCAGTCTTTTTAATTCTCCTCACATGGAAGCTGTCCCATAACCCTAATCATTTTTGTTGCCCTTTTCTGCAACTTTTCCAATTCCAATATATCTTCAGAAATCATGCACTTACTCTCTTTTATACCAAACATCTTCTGTTCTATTTTCAACTTTCTCACTCTCCTTTGAAGTGGCTGGCATTTTCTACTACATCATAAGGCCCTGGAACTGAAAAGTGAACTCATCTTCTTTAAAGGTACATCTACACTACCCGCCGGATCGGCGGGTAGCGATCGATCTATTGAGGATCGATTTATTACGTGTAGTGTAGACGTGATAAATCATCCCCGATCACTCTCCTGTCGACCGCTGAACTCCAGCTCGGTGACAGACGGAAGCAAAGTTGACAGGGGAGCTGCGGCAATCGACCCCGCGCCGTGAGGACGTGAGGTAAGTCGAACTAAGATACGTCGACTTCAGCTACACTATTCTCGTAGCTAAAGTTCTGTATCTTAGGTCGATCCCCTCACCCCCAGTGTAGACCAGGCCTAAGAGATGGAAGGTCATGTTTTAAAAAAGTGACAGACTTTCCCCAGTCCCTTCACTACAGAGCAATGGCGCCAAGGTTTGCTCTCACTTATACCTGTGCTTCCCTATGCACACCAATGAGGCAGAAAGGAGTAATTGAGAAAGGGCTTGGCCCATGATCTGCAACGCACACAGCCTCTGCTGTCCTGAAGCGCAGCTCTGAGAAAAGCTGGTTTTCTTCAGGACTTGAGACCCTAAGATCGCTAACCACGGTTTATGCAATACTTGTGCCGTCGGCTCTTCTGTCAGCTCAATAAGAGGCAAAGATAAGCAGGAGGATAAGCTATAGGAACAAAGCAGCTATCTGGTAACTTGGCAACAAAGAATGAAATCGATACAGAAATGAAAAGTGAAGACTGATTTAATACCGAGCTGCCCTTTATGTCTTGACATATCTCTTACTGCCCAGCTTCCACCACCCTTGTGGTGGATTTTTTTTAAAATCTCCTGCAGTGAATCAGAACTCTGGCAAATCCAAGGAGGATTTCAATTCAGCACAGACGACAGATCAGAGACGCAATAAATTTAGCAACTGACTGTGCATGTAAGCGCTAGACACTGTCTGCCATCAGCTAGCATGCCACAGCGTCCAGAAGGCTTCAGACAAAAGCAGGACCACCTTTGGATAGAGAAAGTTGCTATTGCAACTCGAGACCTTGTTATAAGCAGTTTTGTTTTCACTGGGACCAGGTGGTCAGGACAGGCTGAGCAGCTTTTTATATGTTACACTAGTCAAACTTGAATATTCACTCAAAAAACCCACTGTTGAGTTAAAAATAAATGGGCTCAATCCTCAGACCCCAGGTCAGCCCCATTCTGGAGCGCGAAGAGGCCAGAAAAGGATTGCTAAGGATTCTCCTTGGGTGAGGATTTCCCTTCATAGTTAGAGCCAGCAGAGCTGGCTCTACACCCTCTGTTCCTGACCCTACAGTAGATGTGGGGGATGGAAGAGGGAGTGTCAAAGGAGGGGGATGATATGATCAGAAAGCCAATGATCCTGGGCTGGCGAAACACCCTCTAGGAGGCTGTTGTGGATGGGGTTGTACTGGGGCTGCTCTAACTTACATCAGGCGCTGATGAAACCCCAGGTTGCCCACAGGATCAGGGGAGCATGCAGGCGGCCCTGAGCCATCTTGGCCCCTCACACCTCCCAGGTTCTGCACCAAGCACAGGCCAGAGAGACTGAGGATCTGGGTGCCATGAGCAGCTGAGGTGGCTCAGAGCTGCCTGCATGCTCCCCTCTTACTGATCATGTCACAAATGAAGACATTTTAAAACTCAAGTGGGCTTTTCAGCCAGTTTCTCTTCAGAAAGTCACTCACTTTGGCCCGTGAAGAAGGCTAGTGAGTTTCACTTGTTTCTAGCTAGTTTTGTTTTCTGGTTCTCGAGCACTCGCACAAGGCTGCAACGTCTGGGTTGCATAAACCACAGGACATCTTAAAATCCAAACTTTTTGCACTAAAATATAAAATAAAATCCAGAGACGTGTTTTTACGATCTTTTGTAAAGCCTTCCTTTTATGGAGCCTATATTTGAGGGTTAACTTGGCCACGTTTGTATGGCACTTGGACCCAGATCCCCAAAGGCACCTAACTTCTATTTCAAGGATTTCAGTGGGACTTGGACACCTACATACCATTGAGGATCTGCGCCATTGAGATCTAGCGATGAGAAGGGCCACACACTGCAAATGCTAGCATTACTCTTAAACAGGCAGCATTCCTTCAATTTTTGTTCAGCCTAGAGGTGGACTCGGATATCTGCACTGGGTAATGCACACAGTTCACCAGCTAGAGTAAACTCAGTAAAGAATTATTAAATGCTCCTCTTCAAGCCGCAGAGCAGGATTAGGAGCCCTGGGAGGAAGGACAATAGCACTGGCCTTGGTAAGGCCACTATGAAAGCAGCAGAGGCTAGAGAAAGGAATGCTGACCCAGAGGCACCCCCATACACCAGCTGGGCTCCTCCAAACATACAGGTTTTCTGTTTGTGTTTTAACATTATTGCAAATAAAAAAAAGGAAATAAACCAACAAAATCCATACTACGGGCACATCCAGAGATGGGTTTCAACCCGGAAAAACCAGGAGAAGTTAGCGATGCCTGAGGGTATATCTATATTGTAAACACAAAGTGTGACTGCAGCTTGTGTAGATGTCCCCAAGCCAGCTTTCATCTCGCTAGCCTGGCTACTGGAGCAAGGTGTCAGGCTGCACATGCTTCACATGGGATGTACAAGCCTGCCTGGAACCCTGGGTGATTACTCGCAGGGCTACCTCTGCTGTAGGATGTGCTGCTGCAGTGTTACTGCCCCAGGACCGGAGCTAGCTAAATTAAAGCTAGCTCGGGTATGTCTACATGAGCTGGAATCACACCCCTGTGAGTGCAGTATAGACATACTCTGAAACTCTGTCCTGCTCCTGCTCTGCTGCACTTTGGAGGTCTTTTGAAGCATGACTGGGCTTTGTACCCACTGGGTCTGGTCCTCACTGCATCCTCGTCCTGTAATCATTCGCCTGTGCAAAACAAGGTAAAGCACCAGCATTCTGACCTGGGAGTATTTTATACCCTCTTTGCAAATATGAAAGTGATGATACAAGGTAAGAGGTAGAGGAAGATCAGGCTCATGGTTCTAAGATGCAATGTGAATTTACATGGGGGTTGAGCTGGTTAAAAGCAGAGGGCCTGATTCTGGGCTCACGTACACCAGCTTTAACCTGTGTAGCACCCTGGTGAATTCACTCTTGATTTACCCTGATGCCAATGGAGAATAGAGCCAGTTTGTCCCTTCAGACTTGGGGCTAATCACTTAGGCCTGGTCTACACTGGGGGGCGCGGGGGAAAATCAATTACGCAACTTCAGCTACGAGAATAGCATAGCTGAAGTCGACGTATCTTAGATCAACTTAGAATCACTTACTTCGCGGTCTCGCGGCGCGGGATTGATGGCCACCGCTCCCCTGTCGACTTTGCTTCCACCTCTCACCAAGCTGGAGTTCAGCAATCAATGGGAGAGCAATTGGGGATCGATTTATCGCATCTACACTACATGCGATAAATCAATCCCGGAGAGATCGATTGCTACCCACAGAGCCGGCGGGTAGCGTACACGTACCGTTAGGGTGTGTTAACCAGGAGTAACTCTGCCGACGTCAGCACAGTTTCAGCTGTGTAAAAAGAGACTCTTTTGTCAGCTCTTTTAGCCCCCCCATGTGGTACTGAGATTCTGCCAGCTCTCAAACTAAGCTCAGGCCAGTGCTTTGATGTGAGGACCTCATGGAACAGCTGAGTGCTGCCAGGGGCAGCAGGTTAGTTATAATTTTTGGTAGTGCCCAGAACGGGTCCAAGTCCCCCCCTACACCACCACCTGCCTAAGGCTCTGGGAGGGAGTTTGGGTGCGGGAGGGTGCAGGCTCTTGAAGGGAGTTTGGGTGCTGGGTGCAGACTCTGGGCTGGGACAGGGGTTGGGGTGCAGGAGTGCATGCGGGCTCTGGGAACGAGTTTGGGTGTGGGAGGGGTGCCAACTCTGGGAGTAAGTTTGGGTCCTGTGTGCAGGCTCTGGGCTGGGGCAGGGGTTGTGGTGCAGGAGGGGGTGTGGGCTCTGGGAAGGAGTTTGGGTATGGGAGGGGTGCAGACTCTGGGAGGGAGTTTGGGTGCCATGTGCAGGCTCTGGGCTGGGGCAGCGGGTTTGGGTGCAGGAGGGGGTGTGGGATGCAGGCTCTGGGAGGGGAGTTGGGTGTGGGAGGGGGTTTGGGGTGCAGGCTCTGGGCTGGGGAAGGGGGTTGAGGTGCAGGCAGGTTGTGGGGTGCAGGCTCTGGGAGGGAGTTTGGGTGCAGGCTCTGGGCTGGGGCAGGGGGTTGGGAGAGGATAAGGGATGCAGTGCTTACCTTGGGCGGCTCCCAAAAGCAACCTGCACGTGAGGGATGCAGTGCTTACCTTGGGTGGCTCCCAAAAGCAACCAGCACACCCCTCTGGCAGCTCATAGATGGGGGGGCAGGGGTCTCCACGCGCCGCTGCCTACAGACACCGCACTCGCAGCTCCCATTGGCCACTGTTACCAGCCAATGGGAGCTGCGGAGTCTGCGCTTGGGGCGGGGGCAGTGTGCAGGAGCGGCACTCGGCGACACTGCCCCACCCAGGGGCCGCAGGGACATGCCGGCTGCTTCCGGGAGTGGCGCAGAGCGAGGTCAGGCAGGAAGCCGCCTTAACCCTGCTGCGCTGCTGGTAGTGGCGGCAGCCGGGGAGGCCCAGCCCCTTTTAAATTGTCCAGGGACTGGGAATTGCTCCGGGAGAGGTGCATGGGGGTGACAGGTGGGGCCGGAGGAGAGACCTGGGTCCGAACATTGGTGGAGCCAGGCCCCTAGGCTGTGAATATTCCTGGAGCACGGGCATCACGGGCCCATATAACTTGCTGCCCCTGAGTGCTACAGCAAGTCATGATGGTGGTTCAGTAAACCACGCTTCTCTCTAGGCCAGATCCTGATCTCCCACCACACCACACTGTAACTCCATTGAATTTCCGTTTTACCTCTATGCAAGTGAGATTAGAATCAGACCCGGTGAGTCAGTACCAAGCCAATACCCAGCAGAGGTGCTGTCTCAACAGGCTCATTCAGACAGGATGAGGAACTGAGATCCCAACTGCTTGTATTCTCTAAAGATCCTAGGTACTTCCCCCCACAAGAATATGGTTGTTTATCTTGGCCAAATTCCAACTTGAGTAACTAATTTCTGCCAACTTGCTTTCTCCTGGACATTTCAAATCAATATGTGATTCCCCTTCAGGTCACAGTCCTAACCTGTTGTGTTTTTGTATGCTGTTAAATAGCTGCTGTTTTCCACCCCAGAGATGGCTAGAGTCCAGTTTGGCTAAATTGATTCTTACAGGTTATCTGTAAAACAGTTTGTCACGTTTGCAACATGCTTCGGAATAAGATGTGTTACCATTAATGGTAAGTTCATATTTTTCACACATCTCTTCACGAACAGATTCCTGCTTGCCTTACAGTTCAGTACTAAATAGAGTTCGTCGCCCCCAGAGGATGTGGAAGAGAAACTGATTTTCCATATACATATATATTTAAAAGTAGTCTTATAAATATTCATGGTGTCTTTATATTTTTATTAGGGACATAATTTTGTTCTATTAGACTGTCAGATGGGATATGCGATGAAGCAAGAATTCAGGGAAGGAAAATGGAAAAACTGGTAGGATTGAAAGGAAATCTAAGTACCTTGTTGAACCACCCCTTCAAAACCTACATCAGTGCAAAATCATTTTGACATGACTTGTGCCACTCATCATTAAAAACAGCTCATTGGGGGAAGGCTCTTTCACAAAAAATGAGGCTTCCTAGCCGCTCCTGCTAGTATCTAAACAGAGCTGTGAGTGGGGATGTCTACACTGCCCACTAAAGCCTGGATTCTGACTCAGGTTTCAGACCAAGTCCCCCTTCTGTCCACACACAAATCAGTCTGACTTGGGTCAAGTCCTTGGACTCTGCTAGGGGGGAGGTGGGACAGAGCCCAAGTCTAACTGTGACTTGGGTCCAGCCCTGTCACTTTGCAGTGTGGATGCAGCTCAAGACATCAAGATAGTGGGTTTCATGCAGTATGGATCTGCTATTGTGGCTGTGATACTTGGGTCCAGCAACTGTAAACCCAGGTTTAAACTGCAGTGTGGACACTAACACAGGCTCAGAAACACTGAATCCATAAGCCCAGGTCTCCAGACCTGGAGTACAATGCAGCGTAGACATACCATTAGCATAAAGCAAAGGGTGGCTCTTTTCAGCCCCGGTACAGCATTGTAGACTTCTGGAGGCAGATGCTGAGCTGTGGTAAACCCTTGTAACGCCACGGAAGTCAGAGCTCAATGACTCAGCTGAGGATTTAGCATGTAACATTTCCCGGCTGCTCACTAACCCCCTAACTTTTCATTGCATTTACAGCATTCTGACAGATCTTGAAGTAGTATCACCTGTTTTACACCCCCTTTCTGTGGCAGGGATGGGGCACTGCTTTGATGAGCTCTGCAGCAAGATTCATCAGAGCATGTCAGGTGTAGACATGCAGAGCCACAGATGTTAGGCCTGGACGCTGTCTAAAGAACTAGAGTCTTCCCAGCCTCCTCCCCAAGGAGCCCGCTGCTGAGGGGGGAGAATTCTGACCACTGGGAGGGGGCCCAAAGCTTGTGGAGTCCGGAGCAGGTGCCATGATAAAAAAGAGCGCACTGGATGCAGAGAGTTGTGTGGGTATAACCCAGGGCAGCATTAACCCAAGGGATGGAGCCTTGACCTTAATTCTCCAGGTACCACATCCTAATCTTGAACTCATAACACTCTGCCCTACCTCTTCATTCTGTCCGGCAAGCATTGTCTTGAGTTATCATGAGCTGCAGCCTCTAGTTTAAAAACAGTCTTGTGCTCCAAAAGCATATTGGCCTAGGGAGTCCCAGGTGGTGTCAGGGTTTGTCTTCACCGCATTGTAAACCCGGGTCTGTGGAACCCACGCTTGCAGACCCGGTGTTTCCAAGCCCATGCGTAGTAAACTGGGTTTAGAACTGGTGGACCCAGGTCTCACTGCCACACTAATAAGTCCATGCTGCACTAAGCAGGCCTTCTGACTCGGGCACAGACGACTTGTTCTTCCTGATATTGTGGGGGTAGGGGGGCACAATGCAAAGGGAGGGACGTGACTGTACAACATGTTGCCTCTGGGAGGAACTACCAGCCCCACCTCCCTGGGCCAGGGCCACCAATCCCACCAGCTCCTGCAGGGCTGTGGCCACAGGAGTGGAGAGTATCTGCCTCTGGGCCTGCCTGGGGACCCAGGGAGACTCACAGCAACAGTGTCCCCCCGGAGCTTGTGAACATCTCAGTAGGGAAGGCATAGGGTGTGAGAAATGCCCCTACCTCCAGCTTAACAGAGGCCAGGGAACCTGCTCCTGGCACCTTCCCCAGCAACCCCCCAACCTGGGGCCATCAAGCTCTCCCTGCCCCAGCCTGAAGAGGGGGCTCTGTCCTTCTCCCACTATGTCTCCCCCCGGCACGTTTCCAGCTCGCTTTCCATGTCAGCTGAACCTGGGCAGGGAGTGGGATGGAGCTGCTTCTCATGCCACTGAGGGTTGCCGCTCCAGGAAATGTGCCAGGGGCTCTAGCTTGCTCAGAGCAAGGGGCAGATGGGGCATGCCGCCGCCACCTCCCCAGCCAGGTTGTCATAGGCAGCCATCATTCACACAGCAGTGACCCAGAGCGGCCATCCTCAGCTGGCTTCATCCCCCTCCCCACCCCGGCCCAGCTGCCAGGGACAGGGGCTGAATGTGCTGGGGGCAGGTGCAGCAGGAGGACAGAGCCCTTGATTTGTTACTATTTTCACACCCCAAAAATGTGCTGGGCCCTGCAACCCTGAGAAAGAAATAGACAGTTCTTGCCTGAAGCGGTTCCAATCTACTTTACATGGCACACGAGGAGATGGCAGACAACAAGGTAGGAGAGGGACTGAGCAAGGACGAGGGTCCCAGTGATGAGACCAAGCACTGAGTCTGTTCTGCCACGTGCCTAATGCAAGGGGCTGCCACATCCCATGGATGTTTGTCACTGTTTTTAATTAGCTCTCTTCAGGCGAGAAGATCCAAGTGAGTTTGAGGAACCATAGGACTGGAAGAGACCTCAAGAGGTCACCTAGTCCAGTCCCCTTCACTCAAGGCAGGACTAAGCATTATCTAGACCATCCCTGACAGGTGTTTGTCTAACAGGCTCTTAAAAATCTCCACAAATTCCCTAGACAATTTATCCCAGTGCTTAATGGTCCCTGTTCAGCTAAATGGAACAGAGATAATGGGCCTGGTGAATTCTGCATTTAGGCAGACCCTGATCTGGGATGACTTAGTCCCAAACCCTGAGGTTAGGAAGTTTTTTCTAATGTTCAACCTAAACCTCCCTTGCTG